>NC_047069.1:14120480-14383438 GCF_902459465.1 Asterias rubens | reverse complement strand
GTCTTGACGTTTTGAACCGTACACTCTGCTCGTCTTCAAGAAAAAAGTAAAAAGACCAGAGTCTAATATTCAAAACGTCGAGACCAAATTGGCTCTTTTTAGAGCTAATACTCCCTCAAAAGAGAACGATTAGATGGTTCTACCCGCAAGTCTAGTTTTATTTATAGTACGTTGTTGTTATTCACACCATGCGAAGCCTCAAACATCAATTATCTTGTTCTAAGATATGAGAAATCGCTACAAGTCTTCATGTTTCCAACTATCTGGCCATTTCAATATTAAAATGGGCTGTGTCGTCAAGATCAAAGCAAGCCCGTAGCTATACAGGGATTCGTCCCCTTGCATATGACGTCACACTCTCCAACAACGCCCTAACTACATGGACAAAAAGAGGTAGATCATTTGACTTTGGCTAATAGTTTTGGTGCTTAAAAACGTACAACCAAGAGCAGCTTTCGTCCAATAGTTTGACGTCATATCTGGCCACAGGTAGGATTTGATCGTGACGACCCAGTCCCTTTAACCCACGAACCAACTATCAAGATAGGCCCATATTTTGTAGAAGCATCATAAACAGTTAATGATTGGCTGGCGTTTTATGCGTGTTCGTAACGTTGATTTGCTGATTAGAACATACAAATTGAGACGGACGGGTGAACATTTCTCATTGTCGATCATCTTCACTTTGCGGGTTTTCTTTGTCCTATATGCCTACGCCTTCCACAGTAATCAAGAGTCTGCTATATGTTCATCAACAACAACATCAATGTTTTTTTTTTCTCTCGTTTTTTTTTCTCTGATTCATTTTCATCAGGCTGTGTTCATCACTCCTTCATGTTCTCCCTTGTTCTGTGTATTGCTTTTATTTCTTCAGTTCCCCCCATCCCAGGGAGAACATTGCCTCGACACAGATTTAAAGTCTACCCTGTATAAATAATACTCAAAAATAATAAAATAGTAACAATAGTTTGTGAAAGCCCTCCTCTAGCTGTTTTTCTCGTCTTAGACTTGTCATATATTCTTTGGGTTTTCCTTTTATGTTGTGATTTCATTTTGTCATCTCCCTTGGTGCGGTCCCCCTCTTCTTTTCTTGCCGGTCTTTGATCATCCTACTATGGCATGTATACACCTCTTTCTCGCGCTCTCTTTTTAGTAAGTTATTACTCCACAGTGGTTTTGAGCCTCGTGTATTGAGCTTTAGAATGTCAGTTTCTGGAAAAAAAAACATTCTGTATGTCTGGGAAATAATATTGAATTGTACTAGTTTTTAGTAGGTCGCAGATAATAATATGGTCTATTCGGTCCGGATGTGTTTGTTCCGCTAAGTTTCCATTTCGAGATGACAATACAAGATCAACATTGCTTTTCATTGCACAGCTGTATCGTATGCTACTTTCGCGAGCAGAACTTCGTGACCTACATTTTATTTCAGGAGAAAAACAAATCTATCCCATCCCACAAATCCATGTGTATGTTGATACTGTGCATCGAAGACTGTTCTGTAAATGTGTTTTCCCATTCGAGGTTTATGTATACAGTCTTGGTTGCCTTTTTAGACCCCCTCACCTGCCAGCCATGCGTTTTTCACAGCCTCCAATATAGTTCACATCCTGGAAGTTTGCTATGTACCAACACTCTTGTTAAACATCCTACTTCAGTTGTTTCTTGTTTCGAAACAAGGCGCCGTTTATTGACGATTGGTCGACATGAAACTAGGGACAAATCAACCTGTCAGTTTGTAGTAGTTATAGCCCGGCGATTTGATTTGATCAGCCAGACGTAATTGGGTACCTTTGGAGGGATGAAGATTGTTAATGGAAATGATGTTGTCTTATTCTTGATAACTGAAGTCAAATCGCATGCAAACTAATGATGTACCATATTCCTGTCGGCACTGTGCTCTTCCATTGAGGCTGGAGGAATAATGAGCACAATTTACGTAGTAGTGGTACTCCCCACCACCTCCCACCCGCCGTTTCCTTGCGCCTCTCATCTTGCAATTTTGTAGTTTTAATAAGGACATTATTGTTTACTGGGTTGACCATAAAAGCAGGAAGTGATGCACCATTATCTAATGGTTGTCATAACATGTATACATTTGCACAAATTTACTGAATGGTCTGATGTTTCAGCCTGAGCTGTCTTTCTCGAAGGCTAAATGACACCTTAAATTAAAACCTTATCAAATTAAATCATTGTAAAACATTTATTATTTGGGTCTGTCCTCTACACTTAACAGTTTCTGTTAGACTTTGTACACACATTTCCCTGTGGAACGCCCCAGTCTGTAGAATAAGCCACTTCGGAATGTCAGCTGCGCATGTCTGTTACTGCTGGAAACGCATTTTGTCTATCTCCAATAACCTTTTGACAATACCAGCGGGTATTGTCCTTTTGACAATACCAGCGGGTATTGTCAAAAGGGTACGGGAGATAGACAAAATGCGTTGTCATCACTAACAGACGTGCGCCACTGACATTCCGAAGTGGCTTATTCCACGAATGAGTCTTTCGTTTTTCTGCTTAGTCTTGTCATTTATTCCATAAGTTACCGAAAATGAGCACTCATAAACGGTTATACGGTTATACAAAAATGTAACAGAAGCAGTGTAAAAACATTAATAGAGGGAAAAAGAGCAAGGAAGCACACAGAAACAGCGAGGGCTAGACAATATCTAAGCATTTAGTTCGTTGGGTTCCAAATTCTTGTAGTCAAAAACGCTCCCTCTGATTCCCTCCAGTTCCAACCCATCTTTCATGCCATTAACTACTTGAATCTATACCATAGGCCCTTTTGGTTGGTGACATTTTGTAACAGCTAGTTCTATTTTCTCGTGTAAATAATTGCAACGTTGTTGCCCTGGCAATTTGAAACTGGATTAGGACATGGATTAGGACACTTACTGGTAGTTAGATAATACGATTGTCAACCTTATTTTGGAGCATAATTATATAAAGCATTTTGTCTACTCGGTAAAAACTTCCAAGTCAGAATTCTATCGAACCTAACCTTTTAGCGTAGACGTTACTCTAGCATTGGTGGTAAAGTTTTGAAACATCGGTCTAGTTTTTCGGAATGCATGTTACATCTGCTGGAACATCGTTGTCATGCCCAATGAAGATGAAGCTATTACTTTTATTGCATTGTGTCTTGCATGACAAACGAGTCCTGCAGATGCACCAATCAAAAAACAAGTGATACTCTCATTTGGATTATTGGAAAATCTGATACGGATTAAAAATTGGGGTTCTGATCAGGACCCATGTAAGAACCGATTTGTTGGTGGCTCACCAAAAAAATTGTCTCGGGAGTAGTATTCTTATTTGGATGTTTGGGATTTCTGATGCGGATTGGGAGTTGGGGTTCTGATTGGGCCCCATTTAAGGACCCATCCGTGTTTAGCTAACACACAGATTTTTCTCGGCAATGCTCTACAAACGTCCTGGACTTGTTGGGCCAGTTTGACCGGGAATCATCTATGTCAAAAGGACCCAAAATTTAAAAACAACAAACAAAGTCTTTTTGTTAACGAGCATGAACCTAGTTTATTACGATATCGTTTCTAACGCTCAGCGATGTTTCTAACGCTCAGCGATGTTTACAGCTTAAGAACACCGGAGACCACAGAAGCCAAATTGCTATAGATAAAATCTGTCTCCTGTACGGTGAAAACCCAATTGGTGGCAATACAATTTTGAGGCTGCACTCTTGGGTTTTACCGTTTGTCACGAGTGCTAGTGAAATTGCTATGGAAATAAACTGATTTAATTGTTCAACATGGAGGCGAAAATCGAATGATGAATCTTTGCAAAAAGCAAATGCTTTCATCGCAATGTCAAACGATTGTTTGGATAAATTAAATAAAAGTAAATATTATTTCAAAAACGTAATATTTTTTCTTGAGATGGTCGACGATGTTACAATCAGTAGAAACGATGACAGATGCATGCGTTTATATTTTTATACCATGAAATTATTTCGTGACTGAATTGCAGCCAGTCTCCTATGCATATAAACAACTGGGCTAACATGGTTATATCATATCCAAGCAAACAGTGTTGAACCACTCAGTGAAACCCTCAAGCGGTGAAATATGAAATAAACATATTGACAGTACACATTGTTTACTATAAGGCCAGTGCCGGAACCCGAACTTAAATTTGCAAAGGGTTTGAGTTAGAGATGAGTTTATAATAGCAATAGTCTTAATATAGTGAAGTTGACTCAAAAGATTTGTTTTCTTTACAAAAAAAAATATGTTGTAAACTGTGTACAACAACGGCCATCGTAATATCTCTTTACATCAAAATTGCGTTTGAAATAGATGAGTTTATCAAGTGGCAATAATCTTTATATTCTGAAGGTGTTTTACAATGTTTGTGAACTGTGTACAACAACGGCCATCGCAATATCTTCTTTACATCACAGAAAGCTACGGAGCTCTTGAAGTGTCATCCGATATGAGTTCCTCAGATAGTTTACTGCAGGATGATGACGTCATAAGCGTATTTGGAAACATCCTGAAATCCTTTTATTTAATTCTGTTCTGGCTGTCTGACCCGGATCCACTGATCGAACCTAAAGAAATGATCCTCCTCTTATCTTAACCTTAATTCGACCCAAAGTATGCACTAAGTGCATGCAATCTACGAGTTAGGTATGTACTAGTTTAGACTGTAATAGGCTGCAATGTAGGCCGTCTCTTATATTGGTTCAACTACCGCCAACACTTTCATTGGAACAATTACCTTTTGAAGTCTTCACCTTGTACGGTAAATTAGCCGTGTCACCCATAGATCACCCACAACGTTTATAATTTTGAAAAGTTTCTGTCATGGACACGACATCGGCTTCACAGGCACGGCTCTCACCAACTTGGTAAAACCATTGCTTACAATACAGCATTATGTTTTGCAATTTATACTCAACTGTGCTGGGTGTGTTGGTGGTAAACCTTTTTGTAATTTTTTAGTGACTGGAGTACCGTTGGCAACATGTTACGCATAACTACCGTACAGCATTTTGTGAGTAGCATTGCAAGCTGGTCGATGACAGAGTGGACATTTGGGACCATTCTGGTGTGTAAAGGTATTAGAGAGAAGCCCGCAGCTGTACTTTGAAAGTTCTTTGGTAGACGTGGTAGGTATATCTCTTCTGGTCTGCGCTATGATGGATATTATGTGATGCAGAGTAATATCCAACGCCTTCCATACGCAAACTGTCGTGTTTGAAGAAACTTTATTCACGATGTTCGCTTTTGTTTTAAGAAGGAAGCTTTTTATAACAGGCAATTGGACTGCTTGTAGTTTGCTTTGGGAAAATGTTCTACCCTTTGAAATGGTGACTGTACTGTATTTCTCTCGAGGTTTCAGTTACACACTTTCAGCCTGTTCTTGTCGCTACTCAAGTTCGCTGAATATAAAAGGTAGGCTTGGTGTTTTGATGTGATGGTAAATCTTGACATTAGAAAGCTGCATTTTAGATCAAACTTGGCCATTGCCAATTGTCTGTTTGTGGAACTTGATGCACGCTTTCAACCGAGCTAATTGTTGCGCTGCAGATTATCGTTGATTAGAAAGGGCTACTCGTCGTATTGTTTAGTACGGCGTGCAATTGACACTTGAGCCAAAGTGTACAATGTTACATCCTCAAGCCTAATTATGATCTTTTTTCATGTAAAAACCATATTAAGTTGTAATTTTGTCTTGGTTAGTGGCTCTTCGTGAAAACGGTAAAGATATTTCATGTTTGCATTAATAGCAGGATATACTACATCTGTCTCACTGTAACTCCACTTTAAAGGAACACGTTGCCTTGGATCGGTCGAGTTGGTATTTGAAAGCGTTTTGTGACCGTTTGTTACAAAATGCATTATGGTTAGAAAGAGGATGTAAAAGTAGAATACAATGATCCACACAAATATGCCTCGAATTGCGTGGTTTTCTATAACACGGTCGGCCATTTATGGGAGTCAAAATTTTGACTACCATAAGTGGCCGGACCGTGATAGTTCGCGACGTAAAAAGAAAACCGTGCAATTTGAGTGATACTTGTGTGGATCATTATATTCTACTTTTAAAACATCTTTCTCACCATATACATTTCATAAAAAACGGTTACAAACGCTTTTTATTGGCCAACTCGTCCGATCCAAGGCAACGTGTTTCCTTTAAAGGAATCTTGATTTGCAGAGCTAAGAAGATAGTCGCAGACAGTGTGTATGCTTCCTGTGATCAACCAAATAGTATGAAAAAACATAATTAGTTATCTAAGTTTTGTATTATTGAATTATTGTGAAGTCGAAGTTTTGTTTTTTAAGGGCATATAATACTCACATCGAGCTGTTGGTATGGCAACGATACGCGAGGCGGTTAAAAGTAGCTGAGTGGGTAGCCGTCTCAAACTTAAACAGGCAGTTAAACTACTGATGTGTTCAATAAATTGAGGTATGGTCGCGGAAGATAGTTCTAATTTCGGACTAGTCGTATAGGTCAGTTATTTAAAACCTAAGGCTGTCTTCATCATCATTGTCAAGTCGAGCGCCATAGTATCTCGAGCCTGCCTTAAGTTGGGCAAATCTACCCCCATCAGACACACACACAATAAGTGTTAACTTCCCGTCATAACTACAACCTCAATAAACTCTATTGATATGTCACCGTAGATATCATTGTGGAGTACCTTCATATTTCAAAACAGAACCATCTGTTTGTATATGCAGCGGCCAGTCTTGACTTAATGTTCAGTCTAAACGGACAAAGTATGCAAACTGTGCATTGAATCACATGAAACACGATACAGCTTCGCTTGTTTTAATACTCTTCTCTTATATTAAAGTATACATAAGTAAAAATGGTGGAGGTGTTAGGTGGGCGGTTATTTATTGTGATGCATTTTACAGGCAACTAACATTGAAGTCATTAATTATGCAATTTTATGTTAATGTTATTTGGGATTTGAGGCACTGCAGTGTGAGGATCAATATATGTATATTTGGTTTGCGGTTACGCTAGCTGTGTTTCTACTTGCCAGGTAAATTATGGTATTTTGGGAACTTGCTTTATATTATTTCATTTATTTATTTTTTTTTATTTTAAATCTTGAGACATACACAATAGTTACAAGTTATACATAAGTTATGTGTAAAACTAGACCCCTGCCAACGATAAAAATATAGTTATATAATATAATATTAAACTAGCGCGGAGTAGATTTTTGGAACTCGGAAACTTCTCCGTTCTTAATAGAAGTGTCCTGCTTTTCGAACTTCTACCTGGGCAAGAGGAAATCGACGGGATAACTAGTTTTGCTTCTGTTGATCTAGTGCATATCTCGTGATTAACTTACTACCGCGGCACCTTGTTTACGAGAAAAAAACGAGAAAAAACACTGACCTCTGACCAATAGTGCCTGACCGATATGGCAAATAATGCATTGTGTTCACATCAGAACAAGTGATGTATACAAAAGCAAATACAAGCACATTTATTTACCCGTTTCACTGTTTAGAGGCATCTGTGTTGTCTCATGTGAGATCCATTGGTAAGCCGTTGTAAAATGCGGTACCTCTCTCACTAACACATTATCGAGACCTTCCAAGTGTAAAGCTGAAAATTCTGCCATCTCGGCAAAATATTCACTTGTGTAAACTTCGTGTCCTTGTCATTATCGTCAAGGCACTGGACACCTTTGGTTATTGTCAAAGACCAGTATTCTCACTTGGTGTATCTCAACATATGGATAAAATAACAAACCTGCGGATATTTGTACTCGACCGGTCATTGAAGTTGCAAGAGGTAAAAGAAAGAGAAAACACCCTTGTTATTTTCATATGTGTGCTTCTAGATGAATACTTTTAAATAGGCTTCAGGCCTGAAGTCTTTTGGATTTGGGTGAGAAACATACCCCTTTCTCAAAACTACGTTACTTCAGAGGGGATCAGTTTCTCATAAAAGATTATCAACAGCTTTCCACTGCTTGTTACCAAGTAAGTTTGTATGCTGACAATTATTTTTATTATATTCCAATAGTGTCCAGTGCATTTAATGCTACGCGAATTTAATGTGAACTTTCCGAAAAAAAAGTCTCTTGTCAATTAGAAGTGACCTCTTACCACCTAATTTATACACAACAAAAACGAAGAAAAAACATAATTTTTGGTGATCAAAAGGAAGTATGCATAATTCAACAAGGAAATTGCGCATCTCCGGTGAATGCTTATATGAAAGTTCATTAAAATGCACATTAAACAACACTAATAAAAACTCAAAACATTCCCGGAATTTGAACCCCACCGATACCCCATGCATGTTCATTTCACACTTAATGCAATTTATAATATAAGATATAATTAATAATGAACCTTTAGAAAAAACGCTCACTCAGGATGTTAACCCTCGGGTGGGGTTATCGGGCTTGACCCTAGCAGATAGGCATGGCTATTTTCTGGGAATGGCTTTCTCCAGTAGTTCAAGGTTTTCAAACAAATTGTCAAACAAATTTTCCCGGGGATCCCCCAAGAAAAGCATCTGGGGTCCATGGGAACATTTCGTACATGTTCGTAAACACTCACGCAGATATCAACATTATAGTTTGAACTTAATAACGTTTTTATAGCTGCCCATTATTTCACAAGAAGTTGAAACAAAAAACTTCCTGTGGATTAAGAACTTAGAATAGGCAACGGAATGGACACTTTTCAACTGAAACTTTCCTTGTACACCTGGCCCTGCTTGCCACTACATCAACATGACACTATAGTCAACAACAAAAACACAATCATGACCCAAAATATTTGGTTTGCAGTAACACCATGTGTGTTGTGGGTATTTTGCCAGATAGAGTTCGCTCTTAGAGTTTGTTTTTAGACAGTTCTCTAAGAACAAACTCTACCTGGCAAGAGATACACACATGGTGTGTTACCGCAAACCAAATATCTATTACTGATACCTCAACATGCAATGCCTCAAATCCTATACATGACCCTATACTTTTAAAGGTGGACAGTGGTGAAATTTGGTAAATAAGTTATGTTAAAATAAGAAAACCAGAGTTATGGCTATTATTGACAACATCAAAAACACAAACATGACCCTACCTTTGAGGTGGACGATTGGGAAATATTGGATAACAAATTATGTCCTACTTCCCTTGTATAACAAGATGTGAAAATAAGAAAAACAGAGTTATGGCTAAAATGTTTGAGACCTTGAGTCTTTACATGTTTGCCATGATCGTTTTCATGCCAATCAATCAACCAACAAACATATATTTCCTTACATACATCAAAATTGTCATTTCAACAATTCAACAAATCAATCCACACTAAAAACGTGACTGAATACAAAATAAAAGCCACAATGTGAGAATGACTGCACTATCCGACCTTGATTGAAATAATCCCACACAAAATACATTGCGACCGCAAGTCTACCATTTTGAAATAAAACTACGTGCGTACACTTGGGTGTGGCGGCGACATCCGTCTGGTTATAAGCTACACAGCGCAAAACCATTAAACAGTAACTTTTTGGAAATATGTTCAATTGTTGTGAACTCTTGTCTCGTTTGTGTATAGACGTAGAGGCGGTCTAATTTCCAAGGTCATGTTTTTCTGTCTACAAGGAATCAGTCTTAAACACCGCCCTCTCGCAACTTATACGTTATTGGAGACGACCCCCGAAGCTGTGATTAAATATCGTCTCAATAATAATCCAATATTATTGTTTTATCTTTCTAGAATTCCGGGGAATCAGAGAATTCTCAAATTGTTTTTTTTTTCTTGAACCGTAGGACTTCACTCCATCAGTCAGTAGGCCTAATGTGGCAGGAGATTCAGTGTCCCCGGAGATTCGGTCTCCCCATATGGCAAATAATGGGTGCGTTCGTTTAGCTTCCTGGGTCGACTCAGGTGTGTGACGGTTTTTTTTCCAGGACGAACGTGTGCAGATAATTACCCACGTTCGTCCTGGAAAAAAAATCGCCACACACCGTGGTCGACCCAGGGAAGCTAAACGGACGCACCCTGTGTACAAACTTATTCTGATAGCGCCCTCTTTTGAATCAACCTCCTCATCCCATGTTCATGTCCCATTGGGGACCGCATCTCGGGCGGACAGGTTTCCCTGGGACACCTACACCAGTATTTAGATGAAACATCTAGAGACTAGATTATAACAGTGCGCAAAATGTTAAAGGTATAATATGTCTTTGATTTTTTAACCGTTCGATTGTTTTAATCCCATATGTACAAGTGTAGACAGAGGGCCTACAAACAAACTACCATGGTCGCGTTTTTGAGATCGGTAAATAGCGTCCTCTGTCATATAAGTTTATTACTCTTTTTTGCCGGCCCAGATCCGGAGGCAGATAAGTAGCGCCCTCTGTTGGTGCGACTGGTCAATGAGCACACCACTTGCCAACCGACGCTGGCCCGTAGCAACAACGCACACAGGTGCTGTATGTAAATGGTGCGCGGTAAACTTTGGTCATGAATGAAAGGGGGTACGCGTAACGTGAACGAGGGGTAACCCGATTGTTGACGTGACAGTAGGGTCAGTGTTGGATAGTATTGCCGGTGTGAAACGTAACAATGGCGGCCTCCGTGGAGATCGAGCCGTCTGCTGCTAGGCAAGGATGGGTTACTGAGGCTGATTTGATGGCTGAAACAAAACAACATCCGAACTCTGGAGTGAAATACGTGACTAAGGTAATGGTACCCGAGTTTATAAGCTGATATTCCTATAAAATTGACTTTTTACTATTATCAGTACATCAGTTTATTACTCAAATTGTACGTATAGGCCAACGTGTACTGTTATGATAATATGTTATAAATTCTACATGTTTGAATTTCGACAATGATGACGGTTGTCTACTTCTACATACAGTCGACACTTTGCGAAGTCAAATTCTTAGATACCAGCCGATAATTAAATTAGATTGATTTTTGCTCTTGTGACTTAACTTGAAATTTTTATTGACTCTGTTTGGACAAGGTTGAACCTTTGCTACCGCGTTTAATCACATGAAGTGCCGCCAACGCAATGAACGTTTTCATTGGTGCCACAAGCAAAGAAACAACAGTATTTTTTTCTTTTTAATGACACCACTCTGGGTCTTTGGTACCACCGTCAGGTCAGACTATTATACACTTGAATTCGACAGTAAAGACAGATGATCGACTATACTTCTGACGTTTAACTTTGTATCCACAATAACAGTGCAATGACACTCCTTCCCCGCAAACACCTATCACCCCACCACGGTGCCCCATAACAACTCCGATAAGTTAACTTGTCAATCACGTCAAGTTTCCAGACAACAGTTAATTCTGGTTATAACAAGATCGCTTGGGCTGGACAGTAAAACAACGACATGCAAAAGGCCTAATATACTCTTTATAAACAAAACAATATTTATAAAGTGCTCTACCGACCAGTCGGTGGAACGCTGATCTTCCTTCTCAGAGTGCCACAGAAAACTAGAAAACACTGTTTGGCGGTTTCCTCACTAACAACAAACTACGTGCATGGATGTCTGGGGTAATTGTTCAGCCCCCCCCCCCCCCCCTTTGACTATCATTACAAGAGTTTTTCATAACTTTTCTTGTCCACAGTTCGACCACGACTCGTTAACAAAAGGTTTCTCCCGCGACCTCCAGCAGTTTTACGGCAAGGCGAATGAGCAGGACAAACGGCGTTGTCTGGAGCTCCTTGCTACCCTGCACATAGGGGAGGACCTCAGCAAGAAATCGGCGGTTAGGAAACCTACTCGACCAAAAGACACCAAACTACAGAGACCCAAAACTGCAATGGCGTCTTTCGGTACGTTTTTTTATCTTAAAAAACACACACAAACCCACTCTAAATTAGTTTATGGTTTACGGTTTGTTATGGTTTATGGTTTATTTAAAAACATTCAACATTTCGAGGTCTCACGACCGAATTGTATTCTGAATTTTCAATTTCACTTTAGAAAGTTATGACAGTTACATCATTTTTTGTAGATTCAACAACTTTTCACATTTTACATGTCAGTATCCCTTGTGCCTTGTGGTTTTACTTGATGGTCAAAACTTGATGGTCAAATGTGTTTCTTACGACTTCAATTTGAAAAGCCCAATTTGTGTTTTTTTAATAAAAATTCTTAATTTTGTCTAAAGTTTATCCTAAACGACACAGTCATCAAAATATCAAAACAGTACCACACATCACACTTACAGCGAGTGACTTTGTTATTGACTTTTCCCCAGCCATATTGACATTGCAAACAAAGAGCTGTGAAAGACGCATTTTCAAACAAGTGGCTTCTTTCTAATTTTATCATTGGGGAGATTGGAAACCGAAATCAGCCAAACAGTCAGGGCGATCGTGTTCTACGATATGAAACATCTCATAGAACTTAATTTAACAAAATGAAGGACTTTGCACATCGTGACCTAAGTTGATGTATCCATATGAGTTAACAAGAACCCTTAAAACATTAATAGCGATAATTAACTAGCTTATCAAATGTCGATAAAAATTTGCGTATAAACATATACCTCTTTTCAAATATTTTAGTACGACAGGAGTGGGGTGAAGAGGGTACAAAGGAACTAATAATAAGAGCACGTACGCTGAACAAAAATAGCGTGATTTATTTTCTCTGATTTTTTAAGTTGCAGCGATCCAAATATTATTAGCAATAATGTTGGTGATTGGAATGGTATAATAATTTATATTCATCACGGTACTTAATTTAATACTTTCTACTATTTGAAGACTACAGACTTTGGCTTCAAAAAGTTATAAATGATGTTTGCTTTTGTTAGTTGGTGGTTTTATGATCTTCCAAATAAGGGAACTAAAAAAACTCACACCAAGCTGGCAACAACGAATATCTCCCATAAAAAAAAAGTTGGTTTAACGTCAGTCTATGATATTAAATCGCGCATTGTGATTCAGTACCAAGTGTAGTAGACGACAAGATTCAGTTATTCTTTTGTGAAACCAGCGGATAGCCTGGCCGTGATCATGACTATTTATGTATGTTACTATTCTTAGTGTTTTGTTTATTGATGCAATTGAAACTTGATTTTGTTTGTGACCTCGCGTCTCGTGTTCAAAACATATGTTTCATGCTCAGCTTCCTTAATTCTTAGTTACTAATCTCGCCAGTTGCTTTGGCGACGTAAACTTCGTGTTTAGCTTTCAGAACCCAATGGCGGTCACTCAATCTGCGTTAAAAACCCGTGCCGATACAAAGCAAGGCGCAGTTGCACTAACACATTTTTGCTTGAAAAATATACACCCTCATTTTGGTGAACGAAAATTATATTTTGGTTCAAAATTGGCAGAACTTTAGATTCAAAATGATATCTTCTGTTTCGTCAGGTCGAGCAAGCACCCCGCAGAAAGTTAAACGGACCGTGACGTCATACAGGAGGGATTACCCAGGGATCATTGCTCCGTCTGCACCTCCTGCCAGGTACGAAGCTCAGATTGTGAAGGATTTTATGTTGTGCTTATGAATTTATTTCTCCATGGTTTAGTTTAGTTTGTTAGTCCCTATAAGGACCCGTGTACAAATAATGAAAAGAACACTATGGTAAAATACAGAGCAATATAAGAAAACCCATGAACCAAAAACAGAAGACAGAAAATGGATAAACGGAAATTACTAAATTTTTATTTTGAAGTTAACATCGCTCAATATTGAACAGTCGATTCTTTCACACATCTAAGATGTTTTTTTCGAAATGCCTTAACGGAATTTTTCCGAATGAAGCATGTGAAATAAAAATTTAAACAAATTTAGTGAGACCCGTTAAGAATAAACCTTTCTTTGCCTCTCTCAAAGTATCCAGAAATTTTCTGATGACGAACAGAACATGCATTTTCGGAACTTAAAGCCCCGGCCCTTCTTTTCAAAACCACCATCACTCAAAATATATAAATTTTCATTTTCCTTTTGCCTCCACCAGACCACGGTCAACAGATGGTCTGTACCAAAACTCCTACGATCTAGACGGACCTATAGGAACACCCACTTACAATAAGGAGTTTTCCAATAAAGGATTCTGCCGACCGGATCTTATACGGACCGGGACATCATCGGGAGATAGACGCAATAACCCTCATCCATTCGAGGTAAGCAAACGTTGTGATTTTACTTATAATATAGGGAAGATATGCAATCTAATCTATAATTAGATACTTATAGATGTTTAAATTCTTTGTGTTTTTCTTCATCTTGTAGTAGTGTACTTCGTTTGTTTATTGTGCTTGCTTTCTTGCTTTTTTGTAATATGTATTATTATGTGCGTTTAATGTACAATTTGCGTTGTTTTGGTCAAATAATATAAAATATAGATTTGGCAGTCCCCAATCACTCTTTAAAAAATGGCAATAAAAACTTTTGGTAAGAAATCATACAGGAGCGAATAGTTTGATAGTGTTTTGAGAAACATTTCTCTTCGAAATGATGTAGTTATAAAGTTAATAGTTTTAATGCTACAACATTTGAATCTTATAGACACGTTATAACGCTTATCAAACTGCGTATTCCTATTTAAAGTTATGGATTATTCCTCTTGCATGGACAAAGGCCTACCGGTTTGGACTTCAGCAATATCTAAAAAACGCTACCACCAGCAGGCTTTTGGAATGAAATTTTCACAAGAGTAACCTTTACTGTATTTACATAATGGGTTAAAACAATCGAACAGCTTTCGATAATTTTCATTGACAAGTTTCATCACTTTGTGTTTCCACCCTCCCCCCCCCAAAAAAAAAAAACCCCAAAACCCAAAAAATTAACCCAAAACGGGACAGCTGTGAAAATGTTCCTTACGAAAACAATATTATTTGTTAAGATGATTTTTTCCCCGCTAAAGCGTAAGAATGGTCTTTTGTACCAGACAGGGACGGTATACTTTTTGTAATTATCAAATATCCTAAGTTGGGGTATCCAAACATCCCAACATAAAATAAGAAACATGCGAAAATTTCGCTTCGGAAAAGTTGGGTTTTCGGGAAATTTAAAACGTCTTCCTCTTAAGGAGTAATTTCTTCTTAAACCGTGCAGGGTCTTTTTTGTAAGTATCCTCACTTGGTATCCAATCCCAACGTAACAAATGGGAGCTGTGAAAATGTTGTTTTGTAAATAATTTGATTTCCCGAGGATATATTTTTATATTTCTTTTGCTAAATGGGTAAGAATAGGCCTATACTTTTGCTATTGTTCTTGCTTCGTATATCCAAACAAACTAATAAGAACAAAATGATATGAAAAGATTTGCGGTAACACCATGTAATGATCTCTAAATGGGTGGTTCTGAAAACAACCGTTGGTTTCATCAACTTGACGTTTCGATCATGCTCTGATCGTCTTCTGTAGAAAGCTGGAACAAAAATATGATCTGTGACCACTTGACTCAATATTGGTCATCCGAAGAAGGAAATAATCACAGAAAAGACACCCTTCTTGTACCGAATTGTGTGCTTTCAGATGCCTGAGATTGAGTATAAGTTCAAATGATAGTCCGGATGACTGCATGTGTTTCTCACTTTCGATTCACTGCACCTTCGCTTATATTATATTATACATGCAACAGTCGTCTGACCACTGTACAATGGAAGCTATTCCATCAATAATGCATGCGCACGTGTACATATTATAAACATGTAACAGTCGTCTGACTGCAGCATTTTGCGCAAACGGGTTATATACAATAGGATTGCTCTCTCCCTCGTCTGCTGTGATGGCCGAGTGGTTAAGGCGTTGGACTTGAAATCCAATGGGATCTTCCCGCGCAGGTTCGAACCCTGCTCGCAGCGATTTTTGTGGATGTCATTTTTTTTTTACGTGATATTTGAAAGTCGTCGTTGTAGTTTAGAGCCATGATTGCAATTGCAGATCACTATTTACAGTTTTCACCTTTTCTTCATCGCAATAAGCCTTTCTATGATTTTGCGGACACAATGATACAACACTGATATGATAGGTTTGGGTAAATTTCCCGGTGTACACCCAAGCAAAACGTGCACTCCAATAGTGTCCACCATACCTCAAGACAGGCTAAAACTATTTCATAGAATGATAGGTAGTTTATTATGTGTTAACCTTTTATATAACGAGTTTTCACTGCATTTGATAGTTTGTTATTTTCTTTATTGAATAAATAAATAAATAAAACAAAAAGTGTAACTAACTACATAAAAAAAAACCATCAAATGCAATGAAAGGCGCCACGCCAAGAACATGGCGGTACAAAAAAAGTTTCTCGTGAAATACATAATTATTTATTACGTTTTTGTGTACAAGGTGTGAGATTCTTATACATCTGAATAATGTGTATACATTTGAGTAAAAACTCTTTGTGCTTGAATACCGGTTTTTTTAACTTACATTCTTCAGTGAAAGATAATTAGGGCATAATATTTAGTTTTGTAGGTTTTTGATTAAAGTTGGTGTGAACGAATTTTCTAAGCAAATTTCCAAAAAGGGGAAAGGAATGTGGTTTTAGAAAGGGAGACTTTGAATAAACGGCTTTGCATGAAACTTTTCTCGTGTATTTACAGTCGTCCTTCGAGGAAAAAACTGTTTAAGATTTATATCTTTAAAACAAAACCGCTACAACCTTTTTGAAATAAGATTTTCACATGATTGTACATCTACACATATATACGTAAGGTTAAATCAACCACCGAACGGTTTCGAAAACCATAGAGCTAAAAACCAATGGTTTTAGAGGGCGTTGCACTGTGGCGACCACCTTGTGTGCTCAGTGTTCTTAAAACTATTTTCACTTTTTTACTTGTAATCTGTGATGAAATATATTGAAATGAATTGAATTGAGTTGAATTGAGGTCTATGCCTACTTTGCCTTAAAGCTGTGCTTAGACACGTTTAAATGGATGTAATTATTATCTGGTTCATCTGTTAAATGTATGTAATTATTATCTGGTTCATCTGTTAAATGGATGTAATTATTATCTGGTTCATCTGTTGGAATCGCCGTTGTAGGGGAGGTTGCATTGGCGTACTAATTCGGTGGCCATGCGATGTTGCATTTTCACTGATCAATTTAAGTGCATGTCTACACTTGTAAACACCTGTCACGTTTAAATCAATATTTGTGTTTGAATTTCGTGTAGGTGCATGGAGAGGCTGGTCAAGGTTTTAATATTGGTTTTCTTTTATATGAAATCATGCTTTAACGATATGGTTTTTTTTTTTTTTTTTTTTTTTTTTTTACAACAAAACAAATATATTTGATATTGTGAGCCGCTGTCTCTGTTTTTGGAAACGATTTTAAAATTGTAAAATTAATTTTAAAATGTATGACACATTCGGGTGAATACATTTATTGTTATTCAGTAAAGTTAAATGTAGCCTCTGTTAAAATAATCAGTGATTTTTTGTTTACAGGCAGATTATTTGCTTACGATTTAAAGGAAATCAATCGCGGTTCAATTTATATTTATTTATTTCTTTTTTTGGAAATGGGAAACATGTCGTTTTCTATTTTTGCCAAATGACTAATGAAATACAAAAAGGACTTCTGGTTAAAAGTCGTCAACATGTTGTTCGCTTTGAAATTTGCTTTACATCCCACGAACGATTGACTAATCTGTAGTACCAAATTTACTTTAAAACACCCCTTTTCGGTTTGCCTGTTGTTTTTTCAAAATCTTAACGGAAATACTTTGATTTTTTTTTAAAACTATCACATGTTCTTTACGCAAATCCAACAATGTTGTTGATAGAATGTAAAATAAGGTTTGCTGTCGTAATTTATTTTCTAATTACTTCGCAGAATAGATTTGATTTTCATCGGTTTTATTATAAATGAATGTTTAATATTGTCGCACATAAAACAGATTTGTTTTACTTTAAAACTTAACAAAATATGTCAGGTGAACCACAAGGGAAACTGACTGGGTATTTTATTAAACGATTTACGTTTCAACAAAGCAACTAAACAAGTTAACCTAAGCTGAATCGATTGTGTTTCTACTTCTAATGGATTACAACTTCCCTCTTTTATTTTGTTCTCATGACGCGCACAGTCTTTCATGGTGTGGCGGTTCCCGAAACACGTACCCAAAGACCAGCAGTTATATCCCGGTGAGATTACAGACCAGATGATGGAGGAGATTCTACGAGATAAGTGCAAATCCACCTACCAAAGCGACTACCTAGGAGTCCCTCAGGGTACGTACAGGAACAAATCAGTAACTTTTTGGTCAATTTGTTTGCCGTTTATATTATTTGTTAAAGGCAGTGGACACTATTGGTAATTAATCAAAATAATTATTAGCATAACAACTTTCTTGGTGACGAGTAATGGGGAGAGGTGGATGGTATAAAACATTGTGATAAACGATTCCCTCTGAAGTGTCATAGTTTTCGAGAAAGAAGTAATTTTCCACGAACTTGATTTCGAGACCTCAGATTTAGAACTTGAGGTCTCGAAATCAACCATCTAAACGCACACAACTTCATGAGACAAGGGTGTTTTTTCTTTCATTATTATCTCGCAAGTTCGATGACCAATTGAGCTCAAATTTTCACAGGTTAGTTATTTTATGCATATGTTAAGATACACCAACTGTGAAGGCTAGTCTTTGACAATTACCAATAGTGTCCATTGCCTTTCAGGCATTATGGAGGATTACGAGTAAAACTTAATCTACCTACAAGCGACTACCCCAGGAGTCCCTCCGGGTGTACGTATACATGTCTACATTCACGATTTTAGGTCAACTTGAAATCTCATGTTGCCATTGCGTATAATTTGTTAAGGCTTTAAAGGAGTTAACATGTACCTTCATAATAATACTAAGGCCGAACCTTTGTATAATATATAACATGAACGTTCAATGTTCAATCTATGGGACTACCTCTGTCGCAAACTTTTAACGGGTGAATAAGACAATGGCGTTTACAAGGGGGTCGCGTACCCCTCCCCATTAATATCCGTGCCCCTGATGGGCCCCTCGTTTACTTGACCTTTGAGACTAAAAGTTAGCAGGAAAAACAAAATTCATTTTACAGTGTATACAAAAAAATAAGGAGTTCTACTTCCAATGTTCTTAAGCGTATTTATCTTTTTACCACGTATAGACAATGTGTTTATTTTTACCACCACGTCAGATTATCTTATAATGAAGAAATATGCAAACAAAAATTACAGTTATGATTGGCCAGAACTCCCCCTACTCCTAGAAAAATGGTGTATCCCTCGTGCCCCCATATACCATTTTACCATGGTTCCGTTACTGGGTTGCTATGCGTTATTGTTTCTTCTCGTAAAAAATGTATAGGGCCTACCGTTACTTCACCAATAGGTCTATGGTAAACACCAGCAACACGAACTTTTGTTTACCTTTTTCGGTTGCTGTTTGTAGAAAGGCTACTACTGATCCCATGCCTTTCTTTCCATAAGCTTAATTCCGCTGGGTATAGTATGCTAAGCAAGTACGCTCAATATCTAATTATAGGATAACATATTGTGTACAATGGAGCTGGTCGATAAAGGGCCCTATCGAAGACGTCATTGCAAGAAGCAACCCAATAATGTGCCATCACAGATTAGATAGAGGTGCACCCTTGCTCCATGCACCGAGTGAGGTATCAAGCAAAGCGGCCTCCAGAGGCAGGGTTTGCACCGTCCTTTCGAACCCAAAAGACCCACGTAAACACGTACAAATATCCAAACAACAATAATTGGTCTTTATAACTTCATAATTATCCTATAATTTATCATGGAAAATCCCACAGGTTACCAGATGAAATCTGCCTTCGATGACTACGTGGACTGGCGAGAGAAGATCCCGTACAGTCTCGCCTCATCTACGAGATTCTCGTACCAGTATCCCAAACAGCAAGACCCATTACGAGGGAACAATAGCCGGTATGGATGTAATAAAGGCAAGAATTTGAAGGCAACTGGTATCGGTGAGTAGAACCTTTGATATCCCATTAATTGGTCGATTACAATTTTCAACTTGACAAGAGTGTATTTGGAACCGAGACAGGACTGTTTGCGTTATAGCGTTGTGAAACTACATAGCCAGGGGACCCGTTCGACAGTCATAAAATAAGTGATGAGTGACCACAATACACATGCTTCAGATGCCCATGGGCATCTGAAGCAAATTTCGATCTAACCTAATTTTCTCGTCTTACAACGGTGCTTTATACATGATACATTGATGTGGCAACACACTTTCCCTAAACTTGATTGAGACGAACGATCGTCTCAAACGGTTTTATATATAGAGTGGAGATTACAGTGGTTATTTTTGTTTTGTTTTAACCGGCCTTAAACCATGTTGTATATATACGATATATTTGTGCAAATAAAAGCTTGAATATCAATACATAGTTTGCATGCCTTTAGTATACGGGTACTCCGTGAATGGGTGCACGCGGTAGACCAACAAAACAGAAATAGTAATTTCAGTTCGGATTCCATGCACTCAATTTTATTATTACTATTTCTTTGCAAAGATACTTACAGTTGGTTACCATATTATTGCAACAATCATTGAAGATAACGTTGTGAAGAAATACCGTTAACATCGCTAGAACATAATGATACAACACTCATTCAAAAATAATATTTTGGGGTAGAAACAACGTGCAATATAACAACAAAATGATGCAACAAAAGTTTCAAACTCACCATGGTGATGTAACTTCGACGTTTCGTTCTCTCATCAGTTCCTCTCGCCTCCACACATCAAATGAATCTACGTCGACACACCACGTATGACCGCTTCTTCAACAAGCCATTCCGCCCAGGCATGGTGCAGGTATCCAAGGCTCTAGAAGCAGGAAAGCTGGGAGAATATCTACAAACAGCAACAGATAAAGGTAACATTCTTCATTATTATTGCCATCTATGACAGTTGGTTTTAAGTTACAATTTGGGCCCGACAGCTAAGACCGTCTTAGCAGACATTGGTACAAACAAAGCCATACATTTTTATCAGGGAAGGGTCCCCAGAACACCCCTGAAAACTAACACACGCAAAAAGGTAACAGGTGACAATGATTAAAGTCTTGCAAACACACACACACAGAGGGAACAAGCTCTGTCCTTACTCTATGCTCTGAATAACATTAATTTTGCATACTTTTTTTCAGCTTTCTATTTCTAAATGAAAATACAACAAAAACTCTAGGAATAGTTTGGGGCAATATACCATTTTAGTTACAGGTGCTTCCATTTAATTGATGTTATTTTTTTTCTCTTCTTTTCAGAACGAGATGTTTTGAACAAGATGTTGGAGTCTATGGCAAAGACGGGCCCTCCCAGACCCCCATCAAGCAGTGGATCGTCCAGACCAAAGACTGCCCAGCCAAACCACACATGGATCTCTAAATGGAACGGTCCTATGTAGATGCCAAGAACTCGTCTATGCAATACTTTACTACAAAAAAAACTGTCTTCTGCAATAATTGTTTTCTATTTATGATTTAGTGACTATACTTGATACATTTGTGGACCATCAACATGTTTCATCAGGTGTCTACAACAAATATTAACATCTTTCGACTTGGTGCATGTTGGTGAAACATTCTATAGTTTACATTAATTTGAAATAAGACGGGAATAAAACCTATTGACATTGTACCCAACTTGAGACCCTATATAATACGATACGTCGGCTTTCGTTTCGCTCCACTCATAGCAGGACGGTTAAATTGTCTGACCAAAGACTATCAACAAAATTTCTTCGAACTTTCTAACTCTGTGTGCTGATGTGAAATAATCAAACATGGATTACTCGCGAGGAATACCGTCTCCGTGCATTAACCCAGATATTCTCCACCAACAAAAGGTCACGAGCTGAGCTAGAACCGAGGACCATCGCATTTCGAATCTCAAATTTAAATAACAGCAGTAGAACCTTTAAAGACTTGGTGAACACCATGACCGCGACTATAGACCTTTTGGTTACTGGGATGTGCATTTACGTATGGGCAGATTTACCCATCAACCGAACAGTGCAACTATAATGTGTTGATCATAAAGTCAAATATGGCTTGACGGTTTCTTCTTTTGTTTTTGTATTTTTGTAACTTCAGTCGGAATGATTACCGCCCGTAACAATTTGTGATTATCAATGGTCTCCTTCCTGGATATGAATCAAGTCAAATTTGAAAATAGTTTCGAGTCAATTAACATCAAATCTGATGTCCGTTGTCCTTCCGTTGTCCTTCTTTACATTCCGTTTGTTTCTCGTTTTAAAAACAAAATGCTTGTGTGTGCACTTTACGTTATCTGGGAGTTTTTGAAAGACTCTTTTTATAATGTATAATTTAGGATTACTCTGTATATAAATTATATTGTTTCAGCTACCACGCAATAGGCATGTATTAAAATTATCTTTGAGTTGAATTTTAAAAATTCACATGTGAGTGAAAACGTCTCAATTTGTCTTGCTTAGAAAATAGACTTAGCTGTTACAAATAGGAGACTTTCCAACGCTAGGTGGCAGCAGACATACCGGGTAAATTTCCATTGTTTACGTAGTTCTGAACATGCGCATAATTCTGAGAACAATGGATTTACCCGGTAAGTCTGCTGCCCTCTATCGTCCCAGAAAGTCTCCTATTGATTAAATTAAAAGGACCTATGGTTTAAGTGCAAAACAAGCTATTTCCTATCAAAATAACAAAATTACCAAAAACTTATATAGCGCCCTAATCATGTAGACACGCTCTAGGACACTGAACATGGCATTATGGGCAATAGAAAATAAGAAACGAAATTATAAAAACAACGGGAGTAAAAAGTTCTTTAAAACATTCAACCAGTTAGTAAACAAACTCAATAAATAGAATGATGGCTAACGGACAACGTTTCTTGGTGGCAAAAAGGCCCACCAAACACTTATAAACAGGATAAGTGTAGAGCCTATGCAGTAAAGTGGAAATACAAAAACAGAGACGCAGAAAGCACACAGAACAAAAAAAGCAAGGGTAAACAAGGAACAGGGAGACAAGGGGGTTGGAGGGAAGGGTTTTGTTTGCGTTGCTCTTTACACCGAAGAGGGTCTCACAATAATGGGAACAATGCCACCGTTATACAAAGGGGGTCTCTCCCTGTGGCCTTTTACGACGGAACCCAAACTATAGGTTTGGGGAAAAGTCCCACAATGTTCAAGGAATTCTACCAAACAGAGTCATTCGGAACAAGGGGATAATAGAGGAACGAAGAAGGCACCCACTAATCAATGATGAACAGGTATGATTTTGTCAAGTCAGAAAGGTACTTGTTTGCAATGTTATAAAATTTGTAATGGTCAAAGGGGCAAGAAATCTAAAATGTTCTACTCGGTAAAAAAAACAAATGAAACAACGCAGATGTTTTCCTTTGCTTATTCAACCAAACAAACATTTTGTGGATATTTAAAAACAAATAAACTTAATTATTGATTAGTAGCTCCAACTTCAAATGATAAAAACCAGGAAATGCATTAAGGACCTTACTAACAGCATAGAGTAAGGAAAGACTAACAGTATGAATCAGATTTACCATTCAACATTAAATTTCTTATTTGTTAAAGGGCGTGGTATTTAAAATATAAATCATTCTCCGGTTTTCTTTATAAACATGGTACATAAAAAACAAACTTACTGACGACAAACAAAATCACACAACACCACCAACATTGGTTTTGTAAGGCACATTTTTTTATTAGCATTATTATTGCCATTATTGCTGCATTTAATTGGCGAGTGCAAAAATTATTATGTCAAACACACGGCTTAATATTATATAATGTATTTACAATGAACACACCCTCATCGCTAAATCTACTCTCTATACACCACTTTGCTCGCATTCCATAATATTTAATACTCCCTATTCCATCCAATAGCCTTTTGGCTGTCCTATGTACACGCAGTTTCCCGAAATAACTGTATACCAAGCATTTAAACAGATTTGTTTTTGTTAAAACACAAAAACAAGTTCTCGTCAACCACTGCTGATGCATCATTTAAATTTTACTATTTACATTAAGTACGAAAGGTAGTTTCTTCATGCTGTCAAGTAGGCTTACAAGTGTAATTTAGGACTTTATTCCAAAAACCTCAGCTTTGCATCCAGCTCCGTCGTAATTTTGGAGTATAAATTTTGCCCAGTGTTTTAACATAAAACTGGGGGCCCGAAGCCGAAACCCAAGCCCAGGTGTGGAAAAAGCTGGAACCCCATGGCTTCCAACGATGTTTAAAATGTGCGCAAAACTTGTAGGGTCCATTCTCCATTGTGGGATTAGCGAATCGTTACATATAGTTAGTGAAAATATATAGACCATGTGACCTTTGTTTAAAATAGGTGTGACCTTGTACATTCTTTGGTTTTTCTGGCAGGCAAGACACTCCACTGGTCATATGTGAAAGTTGACATTTTGTGTCATAAATTCTACATGAATCCAATAATTATGAAAGTAAAGGCTGGACAAGTTTTTAGATGTGCCCCCTTTCATCATATAAAAAGTTGATAAGAATTAGACAGTGCAATCTCCATAAAATATAAGGTTTTATGATTTCTTCCATTAGTATGATTGAATTTGGGACTTAAAAATCTAATCCTGAGGTCTCAAAATCAAATTCGTGGAAAATTACTTCTTTCTTGAAAACTACTTTAATACTTCAGAGGGAGCCGTTTCTCACAATGTTGTATACTATCAACGGCTCTCCATTGCTTGTACCAAGTAAGGTTTTATGCTAATAACTATTTTGAGTAATTACCAATAGTGTCCAGTACCTTTAAAGGGCAAGGCCTTTGCAAATTACAAAGAGCACTTCTGTTGGATCTTAATCAAAATCTATGGGACATTTTTGAAGGAAAGACACTCTGCCCAAAACCATAGCCTCACTAATTCCAGAATTGGATTTAACCCAATATATGTAATCACAAACAGGGTATACCATTAGTAATGTAGCTCCCCAATCCACACTCTAACAATTATTTCAAAACTCCTATTTACAAACTCACAATCTTTTTAAGGTTGGCAAATTATTAAGTGGAGCCAAGTAGCTATACCTCTGGGTTATTTGCAGCGGGACTTTGGGTCACAAACCAAAATAGTTATTTAACTCCCGACTCAATTATTACATCAAGGTGGGACCGTGGTCACTTTCTAGAAGCCCAAATAGTGCAAAACAAAACCTTAGCAAATCACAATAAGTTTGGTTCTGATCTTCTTAAAGGCACTGGACCCGTTTGGTAATTACTCAAAATATTTATCAGCATTACAATTGACTAGGTAATAAGCAACATAGAGCTGTAGTATAAAACATTGTGAGAAATGACTCTCTAAAGAAGCAATATAGTTTTTGTGAAAAAGGTAAATTCTCACTACAATATTTGAATCTGGGAAAAAACTTCAGGCCTGAAGCCTTTCTCAGGCATCTGAAAGTACACAAATTAGTGCAACAAGTGTGTTTTTCTTTCATTATTTTCTTGCAACTTTGATGACCAACTGAGCCCAAATTTTAACAGATTTGTTATTTTATGCACATGTTGGGATAAACTGAGTGAGGATAATGGTCTTTGACAATTACTTGAAGGTGTCCAGTGCCTTTAATGATCTCAGACCAAGTGAAACATCTAAGCTTCTTCTCAATCTTTTGCATTCACACAAAGACATTCACATCTGATTTATACAGTGGCTCAGTCATACTATTACCATCAACAAGGTAAAAAATTGAACCGATAAGTCAGCTATCAGTGAGCGGCTTAAAGAACGAGCCGCTCGTAGACGAACTCAGAAGCTTCCGCTTCCGTCTCACAAGCCCCGTGTTCTCTACGTCAACTGATGATGAGGGACCCCTCTTCCCGATGGTTCCAAGGAAAGGGTTGGTTGGCTTGCTTCTATTGAATCTGGGTTTGATCTCAAACTCGTCACTGCTTGATGTCGAGAGGTTATCGCTGAGTACGGAGAGAACTCGGCTGGGTGGCTTGGACGGTTTCTTTGAGACAATGGTGGAGTCCTCGTTATCTGATATGACGATGGTCGTGTTCATTAAGACGCTGGACGTACTGGTGACTGTGTCGCTTGCGTTCTGGTAAAACAGTGAGCGGAAAATAAATTAAGTAATTCGTCATCAAGTAAATTTCATTTCATTTAATTTATTCATTTCAATTTAAGTTAATATTTATTTCATACTACTGCTCTCAAAAAATAAAATATGCAAAATGTTACATAGATAAGCAAAATAATAAGCACAGAGGATGGGGGGAAAATAGTTAATCTATGTGAACCAAATATAAAGTAAGTATGAGGCTGTGAGATTAAAGTCACCTGAAAGCTTTTGTCACTAATATATGTGTTTTGATGAGTGGAATGTGAATAAACAGTTAACTAAGGTTTAAAAAAATCAGTTCTTATGTTATTTACAAATTTAAGAGTAGACCCCGACCCGAGAGGGC
The DNA here is from genome assembly GCF_902459465.1 of Asterias rubens. Lineage (NCBI taxonomy): Eukaryota > Metazoa > Echinodermata > Asteroidea > Forcipulatida > Asteriidae > Asterias > Asterias rubens. The sequence continues at coordinate 14,356,994 of NC_047069.1, read as the reverse complement.
GCTGTTCGTGACGTCAATCGAGGCAGACTTTGCCTGTAATGCGTAGAGTAAACACAATTGCAAAGTACACATACAGACCAAGTCGTGAGTTTGTACGTTGCCAAAAAAAAAAAAAAATCCCGGCAATGCCGACCAGGTGTATTGCTGCTGAATGCAGAAAAACACTTTTTGAAATGTACCAACTCACGACTTGGACGTACATGTACTTTGCACGTGTGTTTACTATACGCATTGCAGGCAAAGTCCGCCTCGATTGACGTCACAAAAGGGGTAGGCGGAGTCAGCCCCCAAACAACTTTATATATTTTTTAAACATAAATCTTGACAAACAAATACTAAAAAAATTGTTTTATTGTTTGTAAGCATATACTCTTATGTTTGAAAGAAAAAAAATTCTATTTCCAGGTGACTTTAGGGTTGTAGAAAACAGCCCAGACAGACAATCTACAAACAAGGAGACAAAACAAAGGGACAAGACAATAATTAAAATCATTAATTCCTTGTAAGGCCAAGGACTATCAGAAAAGCCAACTTAAGCCCGGTTCATACTTCCTGCGAATGCCAATGCGATACGAATGTTGATGTCACAAATTCGCAACAAAAAATTCGCAGCAGTTCAACTCTGCTCAACTAACTTGCAAATATCGCTGCGAAAGGAGGGTTGTGACGTCAAATTCACGTCAAATTAGCTTCACGTTTGCATGAAGTATGAACCGGGCTTTAGTCACTGTACTAGCAAAGAACTCAATGGAGAGAAGTCAAGGAAGGCATGCTCTACAAAGCTGATTGGTGCAGATTTCTTAAAAACAAAATGCTAAATTTTCCAAAAGCTGTGCTGCTTATTTTCTTGTCATATATGTCCGCTACTCTAATTGTTTCAAAACCCCCGGTTAAAGTTGTATACTAGGTACGTTGTTTCTGATAAAAATCTTGCCTGGATTTTGTATCAACAGAACTTCATTGGTTTATTCTTTATGATCGATCGAAATGAAAGAACGTGGGCGTGCCAAAAGTTTGTCTTTCAGTGCCAAGGTCAAACAAGTTAAGTATATTTTATGTATTTTGAAAGTACCATTATCGTACATAGATCTGGAAATATGTCATAATATGTACATGAACGACCCAAAACGTACATGTTATCACAATAGGGTATTATCACTCAAGAAATACTCTTGACTTTGGGATGTACCAAGGGAACAGCGAAATCAGCAAGATACGTTTGTTTGGAACGAAAGACATTTTTTTATTATATGGGAATTAGAAAAAAAAAAAAGAAAAAAAAAAGCCGGGTGTTGTAGGTTCAAGACGCAAACAAAGTCTGGCATTGAAAGTGTCATAAACTTCATCTTACCAAATCCCCCTTGTTTTGGCATTTCACCGATTCACATTTGCAGCTCTCAGAGCACGCAATCCCACTCTTTTTGCAGCTGCAGAGACGAGACTTGCAGAAACCTTTGCATCCACACCCAACCTATGATAGGAAACATAAATCATTGAAATTCAAACTGTCAACAATAGATAAATTGCAATAGACACCATCTTTACGGGCAAATTGCATTTTGGCTTGCAGGCCGTCAAGCGCCCAGTTTATTATCGCAGCCACAGTGTTTACTAACCAATCAGGCTTAGCAAAAATTAAGTGGGGCACCCGTCACAACAATGCAACTTAATGTAATTTTTCTGTTAAGCAATACGTTTCTGTGCTTTGCAAATTTTTGTGCTTACAGGCTTTATGAAATTGGGCCCTGGTAAGTCTGCTGCCACCTAGCGTCCAAAAAAGCAACTCCTTTTTAAACTGGGCAAAACCTCTTTAGCATAAAGTTAGACATATGTTTTCTATAAAAACTATGCTAAGTACTCTTTCACTTTAATGACTGCCACTATTCCTGTTTACGACGAGAAATGAAAAATGCCGGATTTCATCAAGTGATTATATGCAGCAAGACCTGCTCAATACAGGAACAAATTCAATATATGTTATAAATGAGACTCACACACTTGAAAGGTTTTAGGTTATCCTTGTAATTTGCTTTTTAAAAAATTCCTCAAAAAATAAAAAAAAACAGACGAAAAAAAAAATATAAACATCCACCACATACTCTGACAATTGTATCATCAATCTGGACAGTGAGTGTGGGATAAATTCTCACCTTTTCTAGAGAGACCTTTTTGCTTCCTGTGATTATGGGGCGTGCCCCTCGTGCTGCCTTGATGTGCGGTGTCAGGTGCCAATCTGAGTCCCTCGAGTTATCAAAATCATTCTCAGATTCGGAATGAAAATATTCTTGAATTGTGTACCTCGGAATGTTTCTCTGTTGAGTTAATAAATAAAAAAGAAGAGAGGATCCAATTCGTTATCATTTTTTTTATATATATATAATCAAAATTTACAACTGGATCGCAACCTCCTTTTGAAAATCGTTAACAACAGCTGTAGCTGCAGCCCCTAGTAAGACTGTATCCGAACTTGTAACTTTGGCTACAGCTACGGCTAGATCAGCACGTCTGCCAGTGTTGAAGAATAGCAGACGCGCGCGATCTAGCCGTAGCTGTAGCCGAAGTTACTGTTTCGGATACGGCCTCCGTGAAGTGAGTCATTAATTAGTCTGGTACCTGTCTGGCTGTTCTCTTCTTAAGCACTGGCGTTCCCTCAGGGGAGGTTTCAGGGGACCGGATGGCGGGCATCAGGGACTGTTTACGCCCAGAGTAGCTCATCAGTGTCAATTGCTGTGGAGCAAAATACAAAGTTATGAACTTAAATTAATGTAATAGTTTAGAACCCCACAGTTTGAAAAAAAAACTGTGGTTGGGATACAGGGTTGTACATAGCTAGAGACAGTTGGGCGCTGACTGCAAAATTAATTGTTCAATTTAAACTTGTCTTGCATGCCAAAGACTCCCTAGAACCAGATTTGAGAACAGTATGTTTTTTTAAATAAAGAAAAAATTACTGGAGCAAGAATGAAACCTGCAACCTCCAGATTAACATGCCAGCACTCTACTATACTGAACTATATAGCCCTGTGTTATAGTGGTCTCCCTATTTTTGTCAATTCGCCTTAGTCTGTGCCATTCAACATTTTGTTTTTGAAAGTTCACCTTGTGTAGTTGATCATTCTCATCCACTGTCTCCTGTAGCTGCTCATGCAGTGTGCTCAACTCTCTAATCTGGTCATCCTGTACAAAATATTAAACAACAGAGTTACAACATGGAAACAATCTCAGACATAAAAACTACTTCTGGTGAAAAGCGTCCACAACCAATATAAAGATCAGTTATTATCTTATCTTGTGATACACTTTCTGGGTACAGGGGTCGATTTCACAAAGAGTTAAGGATTAGTCCTAGGAGATATGAAAAACGTATGGCTAGTCCTGAGTAAGGAGGAGTAACCCGTCCTATTTCAAGAGAAGTCTTTCACCATTACCTTCTGTAAACCCTGTAAATTATTTGCAAATCTGTGAATTTTTTTTATTATTTTTTTTTTTACCGAAAGTGTATAATGGCTTTATTTGAGAATAAAAAAAAGTAGGTTAATACAAAAATGCCGATTGGCCAAATAAGCCAGCTGCTGCATGAGGCAAACCCTGGGTGTTGATATCGCAGATATTGGGCCAAGAACAGATAAACATTTTGTTGAGTTTCTCTCACTCACCTGAAACCTGATTCTCTTGACCAGCTGGTCATCTGCATCTTTCAGAGAGGGTTTAATTGGAGTACTTGGCTGACTTTGACTCTTTGCCTGCGACAGCTGAGTCAGGAGATACAGCACCTGGAATGAAATAACATATCGTGTAACTAGAAGAGAACACCCAAACTGACTGTGAATGTCTCATGTGCACCAAAAACAAGAAAACAACTTGAACAAAGAAAAATTTTCGCTACAAAATCAAATCTTCTTTCAAAATTCTATTTCATGCAAAATTATGATGTGTATATACCCCATATAATAGTAGTTTGTTATTTAAATTTTCATTTTTATATTGTATACATAACTTGTTAAAATAAACATTGAAACAAAATTCAAACGATTGAGCAAACCCCGTCAAATGGGCATACCCCAGGGAAAGCCACCGGAGTAGGGGTAAGCGGTAGTAGGGGTAGGCTCAGAAGTAGGGGTAAGCGGTAGTAGGGGTAGGCTCAGAAGTAGGGGTAAGCGGTAGTAGGGGTAGGCTCAGAAGTAGGGGTAAGCGGTAGTAGGGGTAGGCTCAGAAGTAGGGGTAAGCGGTAGTAGGGGTAGGCTCAGAAGTAGAGGTAAGCGGTAGTAGGGGTAGGCTCAGAAGTAGGGGTAAGCGGTAGTAGGGGTAGGCTCAGAAGTAGGGGTAAGCGGTAGTAGGGGTAGGCTCAGAAGTAGGGGTAAGCGGTAGTAGGGGTAGGCTCAGAAGTAGGGGTAAGCGGTAGTAGGGGTAGGCTCAGAAGTAGGGGTAAGCGGTAGTAGGGGTAGGCTCAGAAGTAGGGGTAAGCGGTAGTAGGGGTAGGCTCTAGAAGTAGGGGTAAGCGGTAGTAGGGGTAGGCTCAGAAGTAGGGGTAAGCGGTAGTAGGGGTAGGCTCAGAAGTAGGGGTAAGCGGTAGTAGGGGTAGGCTCAGAAGTAGGGGTAAGCGGTAGTAGGGGTAGGCTCAGAAGTAGGGGTAAGCGGTAGTAGGGGTAGGCTCAGAAGTAGGGGTAAGCGGTAGTAGGGGTAGGCTCAGAAGTAGGGGTAAGCGGTAGTAGGGGTAGGCTCAGAAGTAGGGGTAAGCGGTAGTAGGGGTAGGCTCAGAAGTAGGGGTAAGCGGTAGTAGGGGTAGGCTCAGAAGTAGGGGTAAGCGGTAGTAGGGGTAGGCTCAGAAGTAGGGGTAAGCGGTAGTAGGGGTAGGCTCAGAAGTAGGGGTAAGCGGTAGTAGGGGTAGGCTCAGAAGTAGGGGTAAGCGGTAGTAGGGGTAGGCTCAGAAGTAGGGGTAAGCGGTAGTAGGGGTAGGCTCAGAAGTAGGGGTAAGCGGTAGTAGGGGTAGGCTCAGAAGTAGGGGTAAGCGGTAGTAGGGGTAGGCTCAGAAGTAGGGGTAAGCGGTAGTAGGGGTAGGCTCAGAAGTAGGGGTAAGCGGTAGTAGGGGTAGGCTCAGAAGTTAGGGTTAGCGGTAGTAGGGTAGGCTCAGAAGTAGGGGTAAGCGGTAGTAGGGGTAGGCGGTAGTAGGGGTAAGCGGTAGTAGGGGTAAGCGGTAGTAGGGGTAAGCGGTAGTAGGGGTAAGCGGTAGTAGGGGTAAGCGGTAGTAGGGGTAAGCGGTAGTAGGGGTAAGCGGTAGTAGGGGTAAGCGGTAGTAGGGGTAAGCGGTAGTAGGGGTAAGCGGTAGTAGGGGTAAGCGGTAGTAGGGGTAGGCTCTGAAGTAGGGGTAAGCGGTAAAACCCTGGGTACTCTGGAATTGTGCAACCCCAACCCAGTGGAGTAGGGACCTAAACAGGAAGTGTTGTGGCTGAGCGGTTAAGAGCACCGAATTCAAACTCTGGTGTTTCTGATCAGCAGAGTGTGGGTTTGAATCCCCAGCCGTGACACTTGTGTCCTTAAGCAAGACACTTAACAATTGCTTCGTCTTTCAGATGGGATGTTAAGCCGTGGTCCCATGTGTTATGTAACGCATGTAAAAGAACCCAGTGCACTTATCGAAAAGAGAAGGGTTCCCCCCGGTGTTCTTGGCACCTTGTATACCCTTATAAGGTCCTACATAGTTGGGTCTCAGAATTCATCACTGCAATAACCTATCTTTCTGAAACTTTGTATATACTCAGCGCCTTCAGTACCTTATTGGTAGATACATGCGCTATGACTTCAATATTATATTGTTATATTTTTGTGAAAGTGCGTCGGGGTAACCGCAGGTAAAAAAAAAGCCTCTCAGGATTGAGTTCAAATCGACACAGACTGTGGGTAGCTCTTACCTTGTCTTCGTGAGATCTCTGCATCACAGTTTTCTGTTTCTCATGGTCAGCTTTCAGCTCTAAGATCGTTTCTTGTAGAGTCTCTGATTCCTTCTCAAGCTCAGTGTGGCTGTATTTCAGTTCCTCCAAGTCACTCTGTGTGGTATTTGCTTTAGCCTTGGCAGCAACGCACTGGAAGAAACAGGTATTGAATATCAGACGATTGTTACATCAGCAAGATTCAAAAACTTTAACATGGCTTTAAGACACTGGACACTATTGGTAATTGTCAAGGACCAGTCTTTTTACTGCACAAAATAAAAAACCTGTGAGATAATAATTAAAGAAAAAACACACAAAGTTGTGTGCTTTCCGATGCTTGATTTCGAGACCTCAAAATCTAATTCTGAGGTCTCGAAATCAAATTTGTGGAAAATTACTTCTTTCTCGAAAACTATGTTACTTCAGAGGGAGCCGTTTCTCACATTGTTTTATACTACCAACCTCTCCCCATTACTCGTTACTAAGTTAGGTTTTATGATAATAACTATTTTGAGTAGTTACCAATAGTGTCTACTGCCTTTAAAGTGATTGTATACATTTGGTTATTTGTTTTGTTCTGTTTGATTGTTTCATGCCTATATAAACATACATGCATACAATGAAACTAAGAGGTACAATCAAATACTAGCTTACTAGAATTTAAATACCTTTCAATTCTGTTGATAACGAAGTATACTTAATATGAAAGGCAAACAAGATAAATCTTCTCTTACGTGTCTTAGTATTTATTCAAAAGAAAACAGCTGAATGCACGCTGAATACTTTGTCAGCAAGTTTTTTCTCTCGTTTTGAAACCGGTCTAGTAAAAGAACGTCTGGTCTAGTAAATAACTTGAGCTACAAACAATCCCCGAGGTCTTGATGATTTTCCCACAAATAATTGAGCCTCGTGTAAAGCTCACAATTTGCGAAGCAAATACAGGCCTTAAGGCCCGGTCCCACTGCAGCGATAACGAGAACGATAACGATCACGACGTAAAGAGAACGATCACGACGTAAAGAGAACGTGTTCTATTGGTTGAATTGCTCCACGCAGAATACACACACGCTCATTCAACCAAACGAATGCGTTCTCTTGGCGTCGTTATCGTTCTCGTAATCGCTGCAGCGGGACCGGGCCTTTAAACTTCCCTCTTGAATGGGCAAAGCAATTTCTCTCTGGAAAGGGGCAACCTCTATGAGTATAGTATGTTAGTTTGTATTAGAACTTTGCAAAGGGCACTGCAGCAAAAGCACAGGGCACCACGGCAATTGCCGTGGGTGCCGTGGGTAATTTTGAGGCCTGCAAATAGAACACTAACTGTTGACCTACCGTCTCCAGCAGCCATTTAAGACCACATTTAGCCTCCACCATACTGGTTATTTCTGTCCACCTAGACTTCCCTTTCTCCTCTGAAAAAAACAACAGTTAAAAATCAGTCCAAATCAACATTTGTTTCACACTACTCTTTTCAAATGAAGAAATGTATCACATAAAGATCTGATAATTGGTATAATTTGTAATGTTCCTATTGTTGAATTTGTTTTTGCTGTATTTTATATTTTTAAAGTGCAAAATGAAACACTGAGTGTTAACACATGGTGTAGTGCAGGCCTATACTTGTAGTGCTAAAGTAAAATAATAGACCGATCCATTAAGCTCTGCCCCATTGCGTATTGACCAATCACAACCCATTGCGCAACCAAAAGTCTGACAAATAAAGTCTGACACGCGTGCGCGTATGCTTTGCGCGCGCGGCAGAATTGTGCAGAATGGCATCGGAAGGCTCACGTGTTCTTGCTCACACATGCGCCCTGGGCGGGGCCTAATAGATCGGTGTAGTGATGAAGGCTCAAACTAAATGAATAAAAAGTTGCAAGCTAAATGAACGCAAATGGAAAACATTTGATTGATTGTTAGAAGAGAGCTTGTCACATGTTATAAATCAAAATCATTATCAAATTGATTTTTCAAAACAGATGTTCGTTCTTAACCCATTTCAAGATCATGATTTAAGAATTCTGTTTTCAAAATAACTTGTGAGAGTTTCATTCAAATGTTTCACTCTACTTCACAGCTGCAATAAACATTCTCCAGAAAATACTATCAACCATAAAAAGAAAAAACCTCTAATTTTGCCCCCCCCAAAAAACGAACACACAAACACAAAAAAGATTGACTGAAAAAAGTGTCAATAGGTGTAGGCTGATGTATACAAGAAAATTAAACTAATGTTTAGCATTCCTTAAGCAAAAGTTTCATGAAAACACAACTCATACATAATGTTAAAAACATTTTTAACAGTAAATTAAATATGCAAATAAGTTAAGTAAGCAAAGTACAAAATAGTCATAAAAACAAAAGAAAGCAGCTTGCAAGCAAAGTATAAAATAAAAAAAAACAATGACCGGTGTTCTCATGCATAGCAAAAGCAACAAGAGATATTAAATGTGTGTGTTCTCACCCAGTATTTAAGTACTGTGCTTGGATGTACAGTAGCTACAATGCCAAAATCTCTAGTCCCTTGGTAAGCAGCAGCGGTTTTTAAGATTTGCCTTGAAGGTTTGATCCGCAAACGAACATTTTTTGTCCCAAGCAGCGAGCAGATTTTGAGTCTTTAGCTCCTTTCACACGAGAGCAATTTAGCAAGGGTTCTTGCTAAATTGTAGCAAGGTTGTAAAATGTTCTAAAAAGAACAACAATTTCCAAGTTCTCTTCCAAAATCTTGGCAAACATTGCTACATTTTACAACCATGCTAAAATTAGGCAAGGGACCCTAGTTAAACAGCTGTGTGAATAGCACTTTAGGCGCTCTTTAACCGTTCTGATTTGACTGATGGGCTTAAATTTTAACAAACGAGTACATTGAATGAAGAACCTATGATCACCAGAGATTCCGTCCCAAGAAGATATTTTTTTATATTTTGCTATTGGCACTTCCACAAATGAGTACATTGAATGAAGAACCTATGATCACCACAGATTCCGTCCCAAGAAGATATTTTTTTATATTTTGCAATTGGCACTTCCGCCGGTTGTTACTGCATTAAGTTAGACTGCATTAAACTCTACTGGATATAGTGGTCTCTACTTGGTCTCAGATTTACAGGTTTTCTACAACACTACAAATGACAAACAAGATGTTTAACAAAAGATCTTCAAAGAAGTTTTAAGTCAAACGAGTATCCAATCATGCAAGCAGGAAAAATTCAGAAGACACACAGACCCGATACCATTATAAATCCACAATAAACATGGACACATATGATGGGCAAAGAGTTAAACGATAAAATAGGGTTCCAAGGATCCAAGTTCTAAACAGAGTAAGACTTTATGAACAAATTTCTGCTTAGCAAATTTTGGGCACAACAACAGTCACAGGTGGTACATGAGACATGTTTTGGCAGTCGTAACCGATAACTCTTTTGGTCGTTTGGCCAATTCATCTGAAACAGTCTTTGGTTACGACAACCAAAACACACCTATGGTACTGGTACTGGTACTTGCTGGTAACCTAAGCATAGTTGTTCTGTGCTTTGCTAATTTCTGTTTTTAAGCAGCTTTATGGACCCTGGTCTAGTGTCTAAAGACAGTCAGAGTCCCCTCTGTCTAACATCAAGCCATACTTGCTAACAGAGACCCCCTATATGAAGCTCTAGACCTACACCACATTGAGCATGTAGCGGACAGAGAATGCCAAGCATGCAAAGGCTGAATGAAAATAATCAAATCATTCCTACCTTGGTCTGCGTCCACGATCTTCTGCTGGAGGTCAGAGATCTGGACATTACGCATTTCTCGCTCCATTTCCAGATCTTTAATGCGCTGCGTAATGTCACGGTCATGGACGTCCACTGCCTTGGTTGGGGTGGCAAGTTTCTAATGGTAATAAACAAGATGAAGTCGTTAAAAACAATCAAGAGGCTTTATTGCCAACTGTACAGACCTCTCTTCCCAAAAGACCCCTCTTTTGGCAGTCAAATTGCACATACAAATTATGGTAAGCATATAAACGCAACATAGACCAACATTTGCACTTCACTGTAACCAAGGTTGAGAGTCATTGCTGAAAAAACCACAGTTTGATTACTTTTTAAGAACAGTGTTCTAAGCACTAGAGATGTAGATTAAAGAGCATGATTTTGTTTGTATGTTGACAAAATAACAGCTGGTTTTCTTCGCCAGGGAGACATAAATAGTCTGAATTCAGAAAAAAAGGCTGAACAAATCTCAACCCTTATTTAATAACAGCAACGATTTTTACTGAGATGAAGTGAATAGGATCAACATACACAAATTCTGTATGACATTCATTTTGGATGCAAATCACTGTGTCGCAAATCACAGTAATCTTTCAAAGTCAAAATAACTTCTAAATTTTGGTCTCAATTATTCTATAAAATTCAACAGAACCAATTGTATGAAGTAGACTTTTAAACACTATCATAATCTGTTATTTGTGGACGGGGCCTTCCTTATTCAGTGACCCTTGCTTTTACTCAAGGGAGTAAAATAAACACCACATCGTAAAGAGAACATTTTCTCTTCCTTGTGTCACCTTTTGAGGGGGCTGATCTTCAGTCTCCTGTTGGAGTTGATGAAGCTGTTGAGACAGCGTCTTGCGGTCCGCAAGGAGAGATCCAAGATGGCGTTTGGCTTCATTGACGCTCACCATCACCTCAAGCTCATGATCAAGCCAGCTCTGAATACCAGCGGGGAAAAATAGAGAACAATCAGAAACACTATTGCCGAAACTGTTAAACTACCATCTTAAAAAAAAAAATGCCTTGAGCTGGACAAAATGATTGTTTCAGAATCCTTATGTCATTTTGCTGAAGTTTCTTATTGTATTTTAGTCGGGTTGCTTTTCAAACTCTTGTAATTTGTTTACAGTGTGTAAAAAATGTACTTATCATCATCCCTTTGCTAAACAATTAGTTTGAACTATCACTGGTTTATAACGCTCCAACCCCCCTCCCAAAAAAAAAAATAATAATAATAATAATAAAAAATAATTAAACAAATAAAAAATAAAGAATTTAATTAACAAATATTAAATTATGCTCTACCTGTTGCCACAAAACGAAGATAGAGGGTGCTTTTGGGTTAATTCCTAAAATTCATCTACATTTTATCAATGAAACTGAAGTAAATGACTGTGAAAGACAAAATGTATCATTACAGCTCTTAACAAGGTATGATAATTTTCTCCTATCATTGAAAAATTAATTACAAGTCTGTTTTGGTCAATCTACCCAAAAAACAAATCTCAACTCCCACAACTTTTGTTGTTGTTATAAAACGCACCCATTATTGTGTCTTCTAAAACTAATGCATTCTTGTGCCATTCAATGATTTTTGTATCATGAAACGAGACTCTGCCAATGGAAATGTTAACAATAAACCACTGACTACTAGCTAACCTTTATCCTCTTGGCCACTCCCACCATGTTCTTCTCCTTTGCCTTGTCCGAGGTCTGCTTTTGTCTTACAACCTTCTGCTTGTCAAGAGCCTCCTTCAGCCGTTTATTCGCATTGGCAGCCTGAAACAAGGTCAAATAAAATACTGCTATTGCTTTTTCATATAAAAGGGAATCGATCCAGGTTGGCAGACCTGGAAATATTTTAACTCTGAAAGGCCAATATTCATCTCTCTATCAACAAGCATCCGAGAAAAGGGGTGTTCGAGTTCACTGAAAAACAAATGTTCACTTTCACATGTTGATGCCTGGATAAACCCTAGCAGCGTCTACGCCAATTAGAGTGCACCAAATTTTTGACTGTTATTGGCAGGGGTTGATTAAACTAGCCCGTAGTAGTGTTGGTTTCAACACACTCTGTGACATTAACTTAATATTGAGATTGATCTCAAGCGTAGATCCATCTTTACTGCAAGGCAACATGTAATGTCTCAATAAAAATCACTGACATATCATCTTAGGATGAATCTTAAATTGACCCGAGAATAAAGTTTGGAAAGTGAGCATCACACTTGTGGTATGCCTTGACAACAGTAATTGCTTCTAGAATGCTTTTTTGAAACTTTAAGAAAAATAGTAGTTTTTAGCTTAAAATTCATGACATTCACACATACTTAATCCAGGGCACCTGCTTGGGTAACAGCAAGGTGTCGGAATTTAAATAAAGGGTGTGCACGAGACAAGCAAACAGCCCTACGTTTCTTACCTCCTCCATCTTCCGTCGTAAGACATTCTCATGTTTCTCATGTTTTTGAGTCATCTTGCTGAACTCACACTGGCGCTTCCGATCCTGCAGAGACACCAAGAAACAGTTAAAATTGAAGAGAACAAGCGAGAACAAAGACTTAAAAGCTGAGAGATTAGATTTCAGGGCTTTATAAAGAAATATCATGAGTTTTGAAAAAGAACAGTAGGTAGAAAATATGGCCACGAGAGAAGAACAAGTCTGGCTCCAAATTCAAGCGGGAATTGACAGTATATTAAAGAGAGACTACCTTTGCCTTGAGCTGAAGTACCTCCTTGTCCTTCTGTGCCTTCCATTGTCTGAACTTCTCTCCTTCCTCCTTAAGTTGTCTCATTAGACGTACTCTGGCTTGCTTCATCGACTACAAACAGGGCAAGGGAATAATAGATGTTGAATTTGGAGCAAGAATTTTAAGTTTTGGTTTAGCATTGAATACTTAGAACTTTCGCGAGGTCTGTTGAAAAAAATCACAGGCATATTACTTGGGGGGGGATTCAAACCCACTAGTGAGCGCTTAGAGACTTTCTTTTGAAGGTGTTAGGTGCTATAGAAATGCAATTGTGATTATTATTACCTTTAAATAATGTCTGGTTCAATGACTTGCTTCGTCAAAATGTACAGCTTACATTTGAATTCCTCAGACTATAGAGACAGTTGCTACGTCAAGCGGTTCAAGCAAGCTTTTGTATAGCAACCTCCAGATGAGCAGACCCTGGTGCCATTGTGCCATACACATTCATTCAGAATTGTGCAAGGTGTTCATCGTCTCTTACACAACTAAGCAAAAGCCTGCCCCTAATTATGTGACATAGCAACTGTCTCTTAAGTCTGAGGAATTCAAATGTGAGCGGCACATTGTGACTCTGCAAATCATTGTACCAGACATTATTCACACCTAACTTTCCAATTGCTTATTTAATTGAATTAAAGGCAGTGGACACTATTGGTAATTACTAAAAATAATTATTAGCATAAAACCTTACTTGGTAACGCGTAATGGGGAGAGGTTGATAGTATAAAACATTGTGAGAAACGGATCCCTCTGAGGTAACATAGTTTTTGAGAATGAAGTAATTTTCTTCACAAATTTGATTTTGAGACCTCTTAATTAGAATTTGAGGTCTCAAAATCAAGCATCTGAAAGCACACAATGGTGACAAGGGTGTTTTTTTCTTTCATTATTAACTCGCAAATTCGGCGACCAATTGAGCTCAAATTTTCACAGATTTGTTATTTTATGCATATGTTGAGATACACCAGTTGAGAAGACTGTGTTTTGACAATTACCAAAGGTGTCCAGTGTCTTTAACGACAGTCTCTTACCAGGATATCTGTGTTGAGTTTGGTGCATGTCTGATCGCTCCTCTCCTTCAGCTTCACCAGCTTGGATTGCTCCCCGAGTTTCTTCTTTAGTTTGCTGATCTCTGTCGACAACTCCTGGAGTCGCACACGGCGTTGCTCACTCACTCTGGACCAAAAAATAAACGAAATTGTAAAAAAGTTTAATGTAAAATTGTTGTGACTGTATAGACCCCTTGCATTGGCCGGCATCGTTGATGAAATGAGCATGTGTGAAAGGCTATCATTGGCTGGGAGCCGTGCGCAAGCGTACAAGTGTGCACTTTTCCTTTTTTTCTTCTTTCTACAAAGATGGTGGTCAATGACGACATAGGATCTGCATTAAAAAAAGTATGCATCGATTGGTTGGGTTGGCGTAGTGGTATCTTTCCTCACCTTCCATCTCCAGGTCCTCAGTAGGAATACCCCTGGGATTATTATGTAAATTGGGTTTTCAGTCCCTACTTGCAAAGTTACCATAGCAGTGCCCCTCACCAGAGGCAAATTCCTGAGTCCCTTTTGGAATGAAATTCAAGGGCTGCAGAGGAATAGACTCACAAAACATTGGAAATTGCAGACGCCAATTGTGCTAAGGTGTGTTCTGCTTTGTGAACAATAACAAAATGGACAAGAGGCCGCATATTTGTTCTGCAGTGACAAATTACTTAAGTAAAGCCCGGTTCATACTTGCTCAGTACGTGCTCGACTTCATTTTGTGATGCAATGAAATTCGCTTCATCCGAAGCATTCGCAGGAAGTATGAACCGGGCATTAGTAAGCAAGTGAGATTTGCGCTGCCACCATGTTAAAAATCTCTTTCTGCTCGACGATTTGATCAGTGTGCTTATTTTTTTACATGGTGTCACCACAAACCTTGCCTACTTAGCATTTGTCCCACCATCTTGACCATCTTATCTTTACTTACTTGTTACTTGTAGTGTTTGTTTTTGCTACTTGCAGAGCTGATGACAGGCCTTCTCTCTCCTTCTGAAGTGTTGCAATCTCCTTCTCCAGATCTCTCATGGTGTTCTGGTGAAAAGACCAAAGACGTATGCTAGTCATCAGTTTGTTGAAAACATAATGGGAGACTTTCTGGGACGATAGAGGGCAGCAGACTTACCGGGTAAATCCATTGTTCTCAGAATTATGCGCATGTTCAGAACTACGTAAACAATGGAAATTTACCCGGTATGTCTGCTGCCGCCTAGCGTTGGAAAGTCTCCTATTGCTCGTTTAGGTTGTTTATTCAATAATGCCACCCATTTGAAGAAAAAAAAAGAAGTTTTTTGCACAAAATAGTTGATGGCATGACATTTGGATACTATCCGAGTCTATATTGAAGGCTTAATCAAGAAAGTTGTTGGGAAAGCTTCTGCTTGGGTTAAACTGTCAGGTCCTTTTCGTTGATTAGCTTCTTAAATATTTTCTTCTTGAAGCCCCTTACCAGGAGTGGTTTTTAGCCCTGTTTAGGGAGAACTTATATTTATAACAAATACATTTTTAAAAGCCTGACAATCAAATACTTGAGACATGACATTACAATAGCTGTACTGGCACGAGACACATAGTACAGATCACAGATAAAACAAAAAATTCATAATATTTACAAACAGATAGCCCAAAACAACTTACCTCGTAGTGCATCTTCATGACGGTCATCTTCTCATCGTTCTGTCCCATGGTCTGAGCTAACTCTTGCTTCATGGCTAGAGCTTTGTTGAGCTCCTGGAGCTCCCTACCCAGCTGAGCTTGGCGTAGTGTATGCTTGGTGGCATCAATGGGAGAGGACGACCCCTCTGCTGACTCAGCACTCGCATCAGTCTTGAATACAAACAGTAAGGTGCTTCGTGTAAGTTTCAGTTTAAAATTTGTGAATTAAATATCTTTGAATAATTTTGGGTTGAAACTACAGTGAGACTTGAATCTGCGACCTCAAGATTAACCAACTAGTAAGCAGATAGCCAGTGAAATTGGGCCCAGGCGTAGACATGAACGACGATACATCTTGGTTGTGCCACTTTGGGAGTCAGAGACCCTGTGCGTTACTTGCAGTGTGCATTTTTGGCGCTGCATTTTTTATGCTGCCTGGTGAGACATGCATAATGGATCTTGTCTCCCACAGTGGCAGACCATGGGAAGATGGTATCCACATGTGGCGCCAGTGCTGAGGGGTCTTGTTTATCATTTTTCATGACACTTTATGTAGTATCCTTATACTACACACTGATAGAGCTACTGAAGACTACACATTACCTCATGACTGTACCCTTGAAACAGTAGCCCATTGATAAGTAATTATACCTTATACGATATGTGTCAAACAAGACATGTGTGGCACACAATAAACCAAGCAAGCATCTAGGCAACAACTATAGCGTTAAAGGAACACGTTGCCTTGGAGCGGAGGAGTTGGCCTTTTAAATGCATATATGGTTAGAAAGTTATTTCAAAAGTAGAATATAATGATCCACACAAGTATCACTCAAAATTGCACGGTTTTCCTTTTACGTCGGGAACTAGCTCGGTCGGCCATTTTGACTCCACAA
This sequence comes from Asterias rubens, assembly GCF_902459465.1. NCBI lineage: Eukaryota > Metazoa > Echinodermata > Asteroidea > Forcipulatida > Asteriidae > Asterias > Asterias rubens. The sequence goes on along the minus strand of NC_047069.1, from coordinate 14,340,955 downwards.
AATGGCCGACCGTGTTTCTTCGCGACGTAAAAGGAAAACCTTGCAATTTCGAGGCATGTTTGTGTGGATCATTATATTATACTTTTCAATTATCTATCTAACCATTTGCATTTCATAACAAACGGGTTCAAACACTTTTCAAAGACCAACTCAATCGATCCAAGGCAACGTGTTCCTTCAAACTCAAGAAATTACACTAACCTCCTGAGAATTCTCCTTATCCGAGTTACTATCAAACAACGTCTGGGCGTTGGACAGTTTGTCCTCCATTTCCAGCTCGATGATCTTCTTCTGCAAGGTACGGACGATGTCCAGCTGTTCCGAGGCCTTGTCGTTGTCGGCCGCCGATACGGTGACGTCGAGGGCGCCAATGCTGATGTCCGTCTGCTCCTTCAGCTCTTCCAACTTCTGCTTGAGTTTGTCTCGGGACATTTCGGCCTGGCGAAGGAAGTGTAGAAATTGTAACAAAAAAAAGTCTGCTAAAATTACATTACCGCCTGACTGGCAGAGCGTCCTAAATAATTAAAGAAGGCAAAGATAGGAAACCAGGCCCCAATTTCATAGGGCTGCTTAATTTGTCGAATACAAGACCTTGGCCCAATTTCATAGCGCTGCTTAAAGGTAAGCAAATTTGCGTGCTTACTGTAGCAGAAAAATTTGCTTAAGCCTTAGCGTATTTCACAGGTTGGCAGAAAAATTGGGCGGCCATATTGCGTGTTTACCGTGGGTTTGCATTGTGACGTCATCTATTTTCGTGCGGTAAGCACCGGAAGGTTAGCATGCCTTTTCGTGTGCTTACAGTTAGCAGCGCTTTGAAATAGAAATCGCTCAGTAAGCAAAAAATCGACCGCTAAGCAGCGCTATTGAATTGGGCCCCGCAAGGAGTTACTTAGTATTTATCTGTTGTTCATTTGGTGTCTTTGTAACAAAAAGTGTACCCATGATTGCGACTGTGCACATGTTATAATGTTTAGCCCAGTTGTATTGTTTTTAACTGTAAATATAGCCAGATTCTGAGGATCTTGGCTGATCATGCTGGTAACCTCTCCCCTCTTGTGTTTTTATCAACTCTTTTTAAATTCCTATTTTTATTGGTATGTACTGTATTGCTTATCTGCTATTTATCGTAAGATTTTTGGAGTGTTTTCTATCTATATTTTTATGTGAAGTAGTTTTTTTGTTGTAAAGCGCTTTGAGGCCCTGCATAAGGCGCTATAGAAATGTTTCTTTATTATTATTATTATCTGCAAAGTACACACAAATTTTGTGTTTGCTGTAATAATATTGCTGCATGTGGGTTGCGTCATCATTCATTCCACAACTTCCACCGAACATCATTGTGATTGCTTTCCAAATGTTCCTGTCAAGCATGCAATTGCCTATGTCCTCATACATGTAGGTCAGGGCCCAATTTCATAGAGCTGCTAAGCACAAAAATTTGCTTAGCATGAAATTTCTGCCTCGATAAAAACAGGATTACCAACAAAATTTCCACATGATTTTGAGGATGAGCAAACATCAGCTGAATACCAGTAACAAGCAATATGCAACAAATCAAAATTTTGGTTGTAATCCTGTTTTTATCAATAAAGAAATTTCATGCTAAGCAAATTTTTGTGCGTAGCAGCTCTATGAAATTGGGCCCAGGTTGGAGTCTTCACATGGGTAGCACAGCACATTTAAAAAACTTCAAGTGTAAAGAAATGATGGCGATATTCAGGGGAGACCACGTCACTGCACACAACACAATCACTCTCTGTAGCTGAGATAAATCCAGTAAGAATGGAACTAGACTACCTACCAGGATTGCCTTTTCACACATATGAGTGGTCTGATCAATAGACGACTGTAGCTCCACAGTTAGCTTCTGATTCTGAGACTGCAAACAATTTACAAATTACCAAAATTATTTTGGGTGTTGAATTAAGAAAAATTGACAAAGTTGGACTCGAACTAATGACCTCCGGATTAACATGCCGGCGCTCTACCAACTGAGCTATCTAGCGCTATGTTGGCAGTGTCCCTATTTTGTCTTTATCTTTGTTCAGTGGTACCAGTCAGAAGCCATACAACTGTTGTTCAACCCTCAAAATCCACCCAGTCAGTTTTCCTTGTGGTTTATATTGATAAATAGTACAAAAGGTGAGAAAAATATTTGCAGCTAGGGCCAAAGTTTTTTTGTTGTGAAAACATTGCTAATTTATAAGCAAAATTAACAAGAGATAATTTTTTTTAAATCACCATTTCCGAAAGAGTTCTCTCTATAAATTAATTGGTTCTGATTCAGTTAAATGCAAATCCATTACAAAAACCTGAACTTACAAAATATATCTGAAATAGTGTTTGAATGGTTCGTTGTAAAATAAATTAATAAAATGAGTTGAAAAAATGGTTTCAAACCTCCAGAGAACGATTCCTGTCCAGTAAGGTTTTCAAATCACCGGTTCCTTCCATAGCTCTGTTTATAAAGCACAACAAAAACACATGAGTGTTATGACAATGTTTGTACATGAGTTTACTCATAACAATTTGAAGTTAAGGTTCATATCTATTCTCTAGGCCCAATTTCATAGACAAGTTCATAGAGCTGCTAAGCACAACAATTTGCTTAATGTGAAATTTCTTCCTTGATAAAAACAGGATTACCAACCAAGTATTTATTTGTTGCATATTGCTAGTTACTCGTATTCAGCTGTTGTTTGCTTATCCTGAAAATCACATGAAAATTTGGTTAGTAATCCTGTTTTGTCAAGGAAGAAGTTTAGCTTAGCAGCTCTATGAAATTGGGCCCTGGTTTGATTTTACCTTGCAAGAAACACAACGATCCCGAGGTGCACAATCTTAAAGAGCACCAAGGCTAATACCAGGCCATTGGAGGCAACGAATGTCAGTCACTTCGTACCCAAGTTTTGTTTTAACCCAAGTCACTACGTACCCAAGTCACTTTAAACTCAAGTCACTTCGTACCCAACTCAGTTTGTACCCATGTCACTTCGTGCACAAGTCCTTTTGCACCCATGTCACTTCGTCTCGTCTCACTTAGGGTTCTTCTTCTTCTTCTTATTATTATTATTATTTTATTCGCCATAACAGTACAAAACAAAATACATTGACAACATTATACCCCAAGATGGGCAAGGGACAACAAAAGCAAATACATACTATGATCCGTAGATCTGTTGCCCCACATCTGGGGTACACAATAAAATTAATATAAATTTAACATAATATAGTACACAAAGCAATAATAAAAGCAGAAAATTAAAAACCAATAGAAAATGATAAATATATATTAAGAATAAAAAATAAATTAAATTAAATTAAATTAAAAATAAATAAATAAGTAAAAATAACAGATGGGGTAAGGATAAACAATAAAGGGAAATAAATAAATAAATAAAACCTTAACTTGTAGATAAATTAAAACGACTTAAAATATTGCACAAGTGATTGGGCTAAAGCTACTATTCAGTAGATTCATGAGATTGACCGACAGAAAATCTAAGTGATTTGAGAAAGCTGTGGAAGGGCAAGAGCAGTAGTGAATTACGAATGTTTTCTGGCAAACTAGACCAAAGTCTGGGAAAAAGATGAGTAGCAGATAAGTGCAGAGCATCGGTTCTAGCATAAAGGTGTTTGAAGGTGAGAACATTAGGATATCTATGCTTGACAGAAATGATGTCTGCCACATCACAGTGAATAAGGTTAAACTTACACTTAATGATAAAATACAAAACAGAAAAGAACCATCACTTCTTCCAAGAAGAGAGACTATAGGCCTTATATAGTTGCTGTCTTCCATTTATAAGCTTTTTCATTCCCCACTTTAAACACCATGCAAAGCTTTTACCCAATTCTGAGTATGCTTGAAAGAGAAGTTTATGACCCAAAGTGTAAGCAGACTTAGAGTACTTTGACTGCTATCATTGAAAACAAAAATAACCACCTGGGCCCTATTTCAACTTACTAAGCACTCTTAGCACAAGCATTGCTAAGCACTCCAAAAGTATTGCTTAACAGAAACAGGTTACCAGCCAAAATTACTTGATGTTTCTGTTATTGTGACTGATGCCCCACTCAATTTTTTTTGCTTAACAGCTACATGACAAGGCATTATTAGTCTGCAGGAGGATAGGAGAAGGGAACGATGAGAGGTACAAAACTTACTCAGCAGGTACTGAGCCACCATGGATTGACATCCCTTGCAACAGCTGCACCTGTAGTTGCTGAACCTGTAAGCAAGAAGACCAAGACAATCATTGAAAACAAAAATAACCACCTGGGCCCAATTTCACTTTGCTAAGCACAAAAGAAGTATTGCTTAACAGAAACAGATTACCAGCCAAAATTACTTTATTTTTCTTTATTGTGACTCGTGCCCCACTCAAATTTTCTGATTAACAGCTTCATTAAATTTGGCCCTGTAAAATTAAGTCAGGGCTGATTCTTGTAAGGGCAAGGCAAATTTCCTGAGGGTAAGCCAGTGGTCTAGCGTAAAATTCAAGCCCTGTACATTCAATGAGTGCAACTACACAAAAGATACAAAGCTGCCTATGTACAACAACAAACAATTGACCCAATTCACCTGACGTCATCATCAGAATAATCTTGGATGCGCCATTTTGGTGGTCAAAGTCAACATGTTTTATTCAGTGAAGTGTGCATTTTAGGCGACGCAGCGTTTACACGTAAACCTATTGATCACCAAAATGGTGAGCATGGAACAGTCGCCGCGTGTGACGCGCGAGCAAGAGGTCAATAAACCACTACATAAATAACAAAGCAATCAAAGCATGGAAAATGGACGGACCTGTTGTCTAAGCTTAGCCAGCTCAGCAGACTGTGGATCCCTGTTGACGATTGGTTTGTTCTTGATCTGTCTGGCTCTGTCTGCGTATCTCAGGGTGTTTAGAGTCTCCTCCATGTTGGAGTCTGCTGGGCTGATGCATGCCAGCATCAACGTTTGGCTGTTACCTCCGAGAGCATCTGACACGGGAAGGGGAGACAATTAAATGTTACAATTTATTTCTATTTTATTGGCATTCACTGATGCTTGATGAATCGTTGCGTCAATAAAAGTACAAGGGCAATGATAGAGACTTTAATGTAACTCCATAGAGTTATATATAAGAACTAGAGGGTGCACTGGCCTATATACGCGCCCCGGTATGCGAGCAGGCGGCCATTTTCTAAGTTGACAAAACAGCTATCTCACAGCATGTGTGCGGCCATTTTGTAAGTTGAACAAACAGCATCGCGTGAGTCAATAAAAAAAAACTCAAACGTGTATTTCATATTCTACGCGCGTACAGAATGGCGCGCTTGTCATCTTGCGGTCCCGTCGCGTTAGCGCAAGAAGCATCACCAGTGCGCCCTCTAGTTCTAATATATAACTCTATGTGTAACTCTCAGTCTACTTCATCACAATTTTTCTGTTTTTCCCCCAAGGGTGAAAACACATGAAAATTGGACCAGAACAGGAAGAATATCATGCCTGCACAAACAAGCATGAGTAAATAATGTACAGTTGAAAATAAAAAAAGGAAGCACTATACCTATATTTGCCAGTACAAAGAGTCTCAGGCTCAAAAACTAGTGGGAAGTTTTAAATGAATGCATTAATGCAATGAATCAAATGAACAAATCAAGATTAGATCCCTTGAAGGATCTAAGAGCTTGGGTGGAAGAGCTGTTGATTTTCGAAGACCACTTTTTTGAATTTTTTTGACCTCACCTTGTAACAGTCTAGTCAGTTTGGAGTCTCTGTATGGTATGTGACCCCTTCTCCCATTCTCATCCCCGAGGGCACTAATCACGTTACCAAGAGCGAGGAGGCCGCGGTTGATGTTGATTCCTGAATTTGAGTCAAGGAGAAAAATAATCACATTTAAAGCCATTGGACCCTTTTGGTAAACAGTATTTTCCAAGGCCCACACTTCGTGTATCACAACTTCTATATAAAATAACAAACCTGTGGAAATTTAGGCTCAATTGGTCATCGGAGTCGGGAGACAATAACGGGAAAACCCATCCTTGTATCCGCACATTTCGCCGTGTCATGACATGTGTTTAAAATAAATCCGTAATTCTCGCTATCGAGAATTGATATTGTTTTACTGTTTTCTCAAAAAGTAAAGCATTTCATGGACTAATATTTCAAGAGAAGTCTTTCACCACTACCTTCTGTAAACCCTGTAAATTATTTGTAAATCTGTGAACTTTTTTTTTCTTTCTGTACCGAAAGGGTCCAATGGCTTTAACATATTTTTTGGGGTAATCAAGTCAGGTATTTTTACGATGAACCACAGCACCTTACATTATTGAAACCTGCTGAACTCACCGAGACTATAGGATCTGGATGCTTTTACATTGCGATTGATGTCCTGACTTTGCGTTTGTGTACAAAACAAGATTGGATGGCAAAAATTAAAACAAGTCCAATCAAAGGGAGTACAAAGCCCATTGATTTAATGAGCTTACAATCATGATGGTTCACACTCCACACAATTTTACTGTGCACATATTTGAGTGAAGTTTTACTTGCACTTGTTTATAAATACGTGTCCAGTGCATAAACAAAATTCATTAACTTCTTTTTTTAAAAGAGCCAGTGATCATTGATGGCATGCAAGGCTGACACAAGTCTTCAAAACTTCATTAGCATCTATGTCAAGGTCAAGACTTACATAAAAAGTTGGTATGGGGCCAAGAGGGATACAATGTACAACATAATAATAATAATAATAATAATAATAATAATAATAATAATAATAATAATAATAATAATAATAATAATAATAATAATAATAATAATAATAATAATAATAATAATAATAATAATAATAATAATAATAATAATAATAATAATAATATTACAAATAATAATAATAGAGCGTTTTTATATAGCGCTTTTCACGCCCGAGGGGTGTCTCAAAGCGCTTCCGACATTATTACCCCTGGTAACATGATGTGACTTACCTTCCTTTAACCTTTCACCCTGTGCCTGAGTCTTTTTAGCTCTCTCTGATCCAGCAAGGTCCACTAAATGGAACTTAGCGTGACAGTAGTTATCACTAAAATATAAAAAAAAAAATTAAAAAGAATAAGAGGCCACAAATTTAAATCGGTTCGATTCCACCAAAGTGTTTTGGAAAAGTATACAGTGCCTAATATACACCCATGTAAGGGTAAAAAGTCACGAAAAATGTCACAAGTCGAAAAAGCATCTTGATACAAATTAGAAATTATTATTAAAAGTGAAGACGGACTAAATGTAGTTCATCCTACCTGTCATCTTTCTTCCTCATCTCAATGATGATGGTGAAGATGGCATGAGAGCGACTAGACGTGCTGTTCATAGCAGTGGATCCTGTCGTTCTCCCTATAGAACCCTGCTCTAGACATTGGTCTAAATCCATGGCAGTCTTCACAGCGATCTCTGAGAGACCGGACACCTTGGAAAGACAAAATCAAATTTAGAGGTTTTTATTAAAATTTATTTTCCTAAATGATTTTAAAACGGAACCTGCGATTTCCGTGTAACCAGATCTACCAATTCCAGACAGAACTATGATCACATCTGTAAATTAGCAAAATATCAAAACTGCTTTTGGCATGGTAACTGCTTTTGGCTGTAAACCCAAATCAACTGTCACCAACCAGGGAAAATGTGACGTCTACTCCTTGGGCTGAAACAAGGTTACCCCCCTTGACAGCCTGTAAGGATGTAGACACCGGTTAAGTATCATCCACTAAGAGCTGCTGGTAGAGCAGAGTGCACTACCAGCCCAACTAGTATCGATCTAGTGAGAAACCCAGTCTTGTAGTTGTTTCTCTTCCTATATTAGTTTTCTAGCTGTTTCTGTGGATCTAGCCTTTATTCCAGTCTCAAGGAGCAGGCTAGACAAAAGAGTGTATTGAATCAAGACTAGTATCAATCTTGCAAGAAACATATTAGTCCGGTAGCTGTTTCTTTTGCTTTAGTCTTTATTCCGGTCTCAGGCGTAGGCGAGTCAAAAATGTTTCTTGTAAGACCCATATCTTGCAGGCTAGTAGACTTACTATGATTCCATTCTCTGGATCCTCTCTTACTGCCAGGGTTTCCTTCTTCAGCGACGTATTCAACAAGTCATTGATGTCTTCTTTGTGAATCTGAAGAAAAAAAATTAGTGAAACCAACCAAAGAAAAGTTAAAACCTTCACTCACTGCACAATAAACCAGGGTTGTTATCTGAACTGTAGAAACTTGTTTAGTGTCACTACATTTTCCTTTGCAATCCAGTATGAACTGTCATCAAGTCATCTTTAAGATTAACCCTCCTACTGTTTGACCATTCAATATCATTCACTGTGCATTTTGAATGTCAGCCTGCAAAATGATGTCATGTGGTTATTGTGAATGCATCCTACAAAGTACACTGTACACTAAACGGGCCAATGATTTTTGGTTTCAGGAAAGTGCAAATTCCGTAAAAAAAAACCTGAATTCCATTTTAGACACAATAAACTCTGCTTCATGATCTTTTATAGATAAAAGGTTACAAATGTGAATTGTGCAGACAAATCTTTTTGAACGGAAACAATTGAGATCGTAAAATTTGTTGTTTATCAACCATCCTTTCAAGCACCAAGAAGGAGATAACATCGAGTGCTGGCTAGCCTTACCTCCAGGTAGGTACACTTTAAGAGGAACTCTGTGTCCGTCCTCTTGTCGATCCCATCAAACAGATCCTTGATGACTCTGGGGATGATTCCCATGGCAACCTTGTCTGTTAGATTATAACCACTCCCCATGGAGAAAGTCTTTCCAGATCCTGTCTGGCCGTACGCAAGCACGGTGGCATTCAAACCTACAAAGGAAATTATCAAATTAAGTGATATTAAAACATCGGATTCGATGACCAATTGAGCCCAATTTCTCACAGAATTGTTATTTTAGTGTTTACATTGCAAGCTTGGCGTTTATGACCCTTTGTGGGAGTTTGCCGAGTTCCCTTGATGGGAAGATCATTCAAACAAACAAACAAAAATGCATAGATACAACAAGTGAGAATAATGACTCTTTGACAAACCAAATGTGTCCAGTGCCTTTAAGTTTGAATATGCCTCAATAGTAAAAAAAAAAATAAGATTTTAAAAAGGCGAAAGGGGGGGGGGGTAACCTTTGAAAATTCCTTCAACAAGGGGTGCGACAGCAGACGTATACACCGGCTCTTGCAAGATGTCCGGCCCAAAGGCATAGTCATACGTGAAAGCCTTGTTTTTCCCAAGAACGACCTGCGGTTCATTTGGAATAAACTTGACGCACATCTGGCAACCTTCTGATTTCTCTTTGGGGACCAGTGGTCGGCATCTTAAGGCTACCCGGACGGGGATGTCTTGATCCCCTGCTCCTTCTGGCATTATTGGAAGTGTTTTCTAGCGTCTGAAGGAAAAACAAAAAGATTAAAGAAAAAGATAAATTGATTTAGTTACTTTTGCACACATAGAGGGCCTAATAAATACATCATTATGAAAATTTGTTGATGAACCACAATAGTTTCTGACGCATTGCTAATAATGTGGTGTACGCCAAACCGATGCATTCCCGTTATTAAATTTGTAAAAAAACAAACTTTGCAAACAGAGCAAACTTTCTGTATCCCGCCACAATTTGTTCATTTTTACTTGAGTTGAGTAAACTGTTATTTCATATCTATCTAAACTCAGTAACTGGCATGAATGGTCAGGGGTCCTGCTGGTGGGGGTGGGGAGAGCTACCTAGTCCATGATCAGATAGAATGACTTATTTTACTTTAATTTTGTAATGAGGAAGAAATCTAAAAATGGGATAAATTTCCGTATGGCATTGTATGGCGCCACCACACTTGTTCAATCATTTTTACACAAAAAAAAGGGATATCTCATTAAAGTAAACTAGATTATTTCGTATCGAATGAAAAAATAGGGGTGCCAAAATATACGGATACTCCAAGAAATGAAGGTGTGTTGGTAGTTCTATATTTACAAAAAGTATTTTTTTTTTTTTAACACTTTTTGTAAAAAGAAATTATAAATTAAAAAGTTTAAAATTAAAATCGCTTTCAACTTTTATATTAAAAACATAAATAAACTTACACAAGTTACAGACTTACAAGAAACACAGTAAATAATGACATTCATTTCATTTGTATTAATCTAATTATATGTAACCTACTGAAGCTGTATGGTTGCCGGTTGCAAGTTTTCAGTGTACGGCCCGGGCCCTTAATTTTTAAATTTTTCGAAACTAGTTAAACTGTTTAAACGGCAGTCATTATTTTGTCACGTCTAACTCTATATGGATGAAAACCGACAAGGTTTTACATGCAGAGAACATGTAAACGGCAGTGCTTCTACTCAAGTTCACCGCACCCCCAATTGCTTATCAAATACCAATACTGTTGTTCAAATTACCTTCTTGGAAGAAGTATCAGACGACAACTTTGGTCATTTGACGTAAATTTATACTCTTCTTCGATCTTGCTGGCGACAACAACAGTACACTAGCCGGCCGCGAGTGATGGCGTATTTGAATGTTCGACCCAATGTGCCAGTTTTGGGGGTCACGCGTTTAACCAATGACAACGTCAGGATTACGCACTGGTAAACTGATTGGTAGAATGCGCAGGTCAAAGTTTAATTAGTCAGAAAACATGCACGGTTGAATATACAAAAAAAATCGTAAAAAATACGTATGTGGGTGTTTACACACAAAATAACTGTAATTTATTGCTCCATTTTATGTGTGTAAATCATTAACAGTGCTATCCGGCATGTATTTTTGGCTATTGTATTTCATGGACGATGTAATAACTCATAATGTTGTAAATATACTACACCCCATGGCTAGAATAATTTATAAAATATTATTATATAAATACAACACATGAATGACATGTACTCGACGGTCCGGTGGCTGTGTGTTCTCTCTGATTTATTAATCTCTCACGTCATTTATGACACCTACCCGCACAGCCGATCTTTGACCGTTTTGGAAAATTTCTTAACATTTTCGATTAAGGTTGATACCGATTACAATTGGTTTTCAAAACTTCTGAAATTTCAAACAAATAAGACCAAAGAAAAACTCGAAGTGATTATCATTAAAAAAAAACTAATGTTAGTTTGCAGCTGCTAGCTGAGCACTTCTGAAAATCAGTGTTTTTACTGAGATGTCTCCCAAAGTTAATAAGAAAAAGAAAATAAATCATTAATTTCTCTAACATTGTGAGTGGACAAGCACATAGGAAAAAGTTTAACTTATTTGGTTCGTTTTTTTCTGTCTTGAACAAATATCTTGCCTGCCAGGAAATGCCCTGGAATGTACAAACAAGGAAACTAGGTTTGTAATAAAAGGTTGAATGTATATTGGCTTTGGGGAACTCAAATAAAAACAGGAAGAAAATACCCTTGCCATTATAAATTAGTTTAAGAATGACAAAAAATAAAGTAAGAGTAATCAATTTCAGAAATTATGTTATTCTCTTTCATTTTAATACAATACTAAGGTCACATTAACATGAATTGTAATTTTATTTATTCAAAAAATTGATTTGTACAATGATTTTGAAAAGTCTTATGTATATGTTTGTTTAATACAATTTATACATAGTATTACACTGTACACATAATATTGAAACCTTGGTATTGTTTTATTTACAAATAAAATATTTCATAGTTAAAAACAACAAACTACATACCAGTACATATTTATATATTTTTCTGAAGAAATCTTTACTTGTTTTTAGCTACATGAAAAAGATAAATCTTGACTGACTTTTGAAATAACTTGTCTTTATTTATCATTGTCTTTATTTTATCGCTGCTTTTGTCTTTCCAAGACAAATTTAAATATAGGAGAACTGTTGCTTATAAACTTTGAAATATTTGCGAAGGACTGCAATTGAGATTTTAAACACCAATTTGATTCATAGCAAGGTTTGAATAGCATTTAATTAATGACATAATTGCAATGAGGACAAAGAATTGTTTTCCACACTTTCTTATGTAACTCAATATTTTTGGAATCTTCCATACAAGAAATACTACCGACTGCTCAAGTTGGATTCCAACCCCAAACCCTTGTATTCAAGAGCAAATAACCCAACTAGATCACCAGGCCAAGACAACAGGTCCCAATTTCATGGCTCTGCTTACCGTGAGCACAGAATCGGCGCTTATGGAAGCAGGGAATTCTGTGCTTACGGAAAGCGTATTTCACGGGTTAGCGGCGAATTTTGGCTTCTGCGCGTGCGTACTCCGCGTCACTAGGCATTCTACGCTTAGAAGGCTAGCACAGAAATTCGGCGCTTGCACGTAAGCGGGGAATCGTGATCATAAGCGCAGAATTCGACGGTAAGCAGAGCCATGAAATTGGGCCCTGGCCAATTTGAAGACAGTAAGATCAAACAGGTATGAAATGCTTTGCTGTTTGGTGAACTCTCCTTTTTATATATTCCTCCTTTTAGGACTATTTTCATTTTGTAGTTTTGTGCGTTTTAAGGGATTCATTTTTTAAGGCACTCTCTCTGTTCTTCTTGGGTTTTTTTTTGTTCTAGTAGTTTATTTAGTAACCAAAAGCTGAAATCAAATAAATTTGCAGACAAATTTGCAGGAAAGACATTTAAAGACAAAGTTGCATCCATGGTCCCCTTACAATGTCCCAGGTTGTATCACAACCCTGGCTATATAATTATGGCAGTACATAGTTTAATAGATTTCTGGTTGCACCTTCCCCCCCCCCCCCCCCCACCCAACAAATATTTTGACAAAATTGGAAAATTGTCAAAATAGGTCTTGGTTTAGCTCAGTTGGTAGTACATTGCGTGTAAACCCGGAAGTCCAAGGTTCCAATCCCACTCTGCAAAATCTTTGTTCACCCAAAATGTAAACTTTCACTGCAAGGCTCCACTTTTTCCTTCAAGGCTCCCTTGCAATATTTTCGACCTAAATCCATGTCAAAGCTGGGTCCAATTCATGTCCATCACTGTGCTAAGCAAATATAATTCAGCTGCTGACATCACCATCTATTGCTTCATGTACCCAAAGTCGACCAAGAAGATCACCTGTTAACGAACATCTCAACGATCATCGACAACTGCGAAAGTTTTGACTTGACATCCTCTGGGAGTTTGTCTTTTGGACCGAACCGTCTGACTCCGCCAGAGGCGTCGATGAACTTGACCGCTGTGACGGATGCTTTGACCACGATCTGCGTGCCGTCATTGTACTGGACCCACACCTCACCGGAGACCATCTGCGAGGCCCAGCCTACGTTGGGGACGAAGGTGCTCTTTAGGATTCCATCTTTGCTTGGATGACTGCTGTGTCGTTCGCGTTGGGTGGACACTGAAAAAAAAAAGGATTACAGAAGGAACTTACAACATGGAGGAAAAGGTTTCACAAAAAAACTTCAAGCCAGATTTAAAACAAGTACCGTTGAAAGATATGAAGCAGAATATAATGATTCACAAATATCCCTTGAACTTGTTTGGTTTTAGTGTAATTTCATGAAAGAACACGGTTTGCTATTTTGAAAACAAGAAAAAAAAATGTTGATGCCACAAAATGGCAGACTGTATGACCTGGTTGTATTTTAAGAGGCAAATTATTTGTTTGTTTAATTACTACTCACTAATAACAAAACACTGTAGTGGAGCAATTCAACACTCATGGAACGATTCCAAACAGCAATTTTTTTTGAGATTTGAAGGCAATTAAAAAGGAGGAATATCATGCTTTGTATAAGGAACCTACAACTTAAATGAGAAAGTAGAATAACTGCGCTTTTGTGTAAGCGTTTCATTCTTGTCAGTTTGCAGGCTGTGCAAATTTTGCCTCAATCCTCAAGATGAATCACATCACTCTTGTCCTTAGCGTGTGGAAATACTGGTTGCAACTATGAAAGCAAACTTCAAATTCCCAAATCCACAGCTTTGTTTTCACTCACCGTGATTCTTTGCTTCAATTGTAGACTCTATTAGTGTCTCGCTCTTCATGCTGTACACCGTCCCATCGTATGAGCACACTGATGCAGACACACGGGGTGCGGCACTGGGTGACGGTACGGTGGCCAGAGGGGTGGGGGTTTTGGAGCTCTGGACAGTCTTATTGGGTGAGGTTAGTGTTGTATCTGCAGAGGTTGGTTTTCTGTGGATACAAAAGCATAGATGTTTTAAAGCTTGAACGGAAGGCTAACATCAATGAAATTGATCTAAAGGCATTGTATAATGAGGTGGCGAAACAAAAGTGATTTGGTATGCAGTATTACCATCTTGTACAAGTGCAATGCATAAATATCATAAAGCAAAAAGTAAACATTTCTTTAAGCTTTAAACGTTCATGACATTGTAGGCCTTGATAAATTTTGTTTAAATATGTTTTTTTTTAAACCTGACAAAAAAAAGGCGGACTTGTACAAAAAGGTTTGTGGTGTCACTGACAAACAAATATTTTTGAATGTTAAACAAATTATCTTAATCTTATTGAAAACAAAAAGTCATGTTCTCAATAAAATTTCTGAAATCCAGGCACGGAATTACACAGACAAGGTCATGACATCTAATGCCATTGTCTTTGTGCCCCTTCGAAAGTTTCCCATAAACTTTCCCATAGATTTTGAATGAGAACTGCCTTGCGCTCTGAAAGTTGAAACTTCAGGCCTGAAAGCAACAAAGCAACAAAGCAACAAAGTTTCAAATAATACTCTTGGTGTTTCAAAGTTGACTGACCTGCATATGATGATGGGGAAATACGGCCCATGACCCTTGAGCGATTCCATACCAGCTATGGCTGACTCCAGCTCCATACACTGTTTATGTACATCCTGCGTCTGTGCTACCATAGCTTGGAGGTCAGCGGGGATAGCCTGGCAACCACTGGATACATCATAGGAGGAGCTTTTCCCATTGGTCTCAGTCACTTGGAGGGTTGGACCGGAGAGGCGGAGCATGGTACCTGTGAGTGGTGATTATAATTCCATCATTGAATTACTAACTGTGCGCAAATCTAGAAACCTAAGCAATCTATTTTGCAAAAAGCTATATCGCACATACAAATTCTCTGTGCTAAAAAGTTGCATCTTGGCTTGTACTTATTTTGTGTGGTGTACATCCAGAATATTTTAAGCAGAATAGGATGTAAATGGGATTTGAGGCATTGCATGGTGACGACGTATCAATGTATAATTGGTTTGCAGTAACACCATGTCTCCCGATGATGACTAGAGGCTCTAGAGCAAGCTTGTCAAAATGTTGCGACCAATTAAGAACTCACTCCGTGGTAGTGAAGTTAATAACGAGAAGTCCCAGGCTCAATCCACTAAGCAAAAGGCTATAGTCCCAGCTGAATTCCTACCTTACGCCCAGGTAGTAGTTATAAATGCAGGACATTTCATTTCAGAACTAAGCAGTCTCGTTAACTCTGAAAATCAACTGCAAAAGTGTTTCATCTCCTACAACAGCAATTACATTACTACTCTAGGTTTAAATTGTAAAATTTTTTATTTGGTATATTTGGTCTGCGGTAACAACATGTGTGTATTTACTTGCTCGGTATGTTCCTTTAAGAACTTGAGGTGCTTTACATTCTACTGCCACGGAGTAGATTTTTTGGAACTCGCAAGACTTCTCTACTGGCATGACAACTTAAGACCTACCTTCATAGAAACACGCCTCAAAGTCTGCCTCGGGGAAGTTCTCCATCAACATGCACTTTGCCTGTTTGGTGTAGAGAGTCACCTTTGGCGTCTTGGAGCGAACCAGCTGCACAAACTTAGCGGCATACTGGTACTTCTTCCAGTACTTGCCGGGGAGGTTGTGGTAGGTGTAGACGGTGATGCGACCCTGGGGAGGGGACGGAGGAGTGTCCATGACCGGGAAACCTTTACCTTTGTTGGGGTGATAGGTCGTGACCTGATGATTGGTAATAGGAAAACCAGAATTTAGTCAACTTACTCTGTTATTATCCAAAGAACAGTCTGACACCTGTAAATAGGAATTCTCTGCAATTTAATTTTTTGGGAACAAACATTAAATTTACAAGTTAAAGTTTCATATCAATTAAGCATTACATGAATTGTTACCTTTGCAAAATAAATAATTGGTTCTACAACTTTGAGTTTGTGCAAGAATTGCAATAATCATCCTTACCTGCATTCCATCCTCTGAGATCCTGAAAACTTCAACCACTCTATCGCTGCCGTCTTTGATCTTCAGAAACTCCAAACATACCTCGCCATTCTCAAGGATGCTCACCTGAAGGAAAGATACAACAGGGAAACAATAGTGTAAAAGATATCACAGCCCAAACATTTTCTAGTTAATAAATTTCTTGCGACATGATCATCCAATATGTTTACTGATTTTTAATCTGTGGGCGTACAATAAATTAAAGTTCAACAGCGACTGTAAAAGAATGTGTACAGAATTAAAAACTGTCATCAAAATGTTTTCAACCAGCTAAACCCCCTGCCAACAGTAAAAATGTAATTAATTAATCGTTGTTTACAAAAATGAATGAAGGACTTTTGGGATGCCAGGTGACAGCTCTGGTATGACCTCGAGACAGTAGACTCACTAGGTCAATCCATTGTTTTAGGTCGTAATGTGTGCATGCCCAGAACCACGTAATCAATGAAAATTTAGCTGATAAGTCTTCCACAGCCAATTTCACGAAACGCTAGGATCAATCCTATCTCAAGTTAAGATGAGTAACTCGTCCTAACTTAGGATGGGTTCAATGCGTCATACGTCTTTGGATACGGAACTTAACTCGTCCTAAGTCCTAAGACTAATCCTAACTTAGGAAGAGTTTTGTGAAATCGACCCCTGCCACCTAGTATTTCAAATTTGGAAAACAAAGTTTTTCAATAGACCGATCCATTAAGCCCCGCCCCATTACATATTGACCAATCACAACCCATTGCGCAACAAAAAGTCTGACAAATTAAGGTCCGACATGCGTGTGCGTATGCTTGGCGCGCTCGGTAGAGTTGTGCAGAATGGCATTGGAGAGGCCCACGTGTTCTTGCTCCTACGTGTGCCGTGGGCAAGGCCTAATGGATCGGTCTATAGACCTACAGCCAATGTCTTTCACATGACATACTCTGACTGTGTGCCAAACTCAATGCTTGATCATCAAAAGCACAATCCTATCACCTACCTGCTGTACGTGAGTCAATGAAAAGAACAATTTCCAGATTCTCTAGTATTGAAACGTTTGAAGCAATTCTTCACAAGTTCAAGAAGTGATTCCTGATTTGATTTGACCAACTTACCATCGCATTCCTAGTTTTTTGCCTGATCGGCCTCAGCCTGCTGGCATTCAGCGGTGCAGTCAGCTCTACCAGGCTCTTTCCTCTGTTGTCAGCACTCCCCCTGCTCTCATGCTTCTGGGTGTGCCTCTCTTTCTCATCTACGTAACTCCTGTCCCTCCTACCTGGCCCCAGCCTTTCATCCAATGGTCTGCTCTTTTGTAAGTTGGTGTTTTCAACATCATCTTTCCTTCTGTGTTTTGTGTGACGGTGCGGCAGGGCTGTGCCACTGTCACGTAACAACCGGCCTGATGTGTCGGTGACCGACCTGTTTGTTTGATGACTCTTTCCAGGGGCGGTTGAATCGTGATGTGCTTCTACCGCCGCCCTTCTATCATTAATGCTCTGATCAGTGTTACTCTGATCGAGTTCCTGTTGTTGATAGGTCCCATTCCCTATCCTCCAATCCCTTGAGTTTGTCACTTCTTGCAATTCGCTCCCCGTCGGCCTTTTAGAGTAGTGATTACCTTCGTACCTGTCTTCAAGACGCTTTGAATCCGCCATGGTCTTCATAAACAGCTGCTCTTGCGAGGCGGAGTGTTCTTTAGATCGCATACCGCTCTGGGTCAGGCCACCGAGGGGGAAATCACTCCTCCTTTCAGGCACCCTGTCCGACTGATTGCTGGTTGTACTCTTCCAGCCGTCCCCCTGTGAGTCTGATTCCAACCGCCGGTGGTTGTCATTCACATTGTGTTCTCGGTATCCCCGACTGAAACCATCCGAGTTCAAGGCCTCATTAGACTGATGATGCCTCCTGTCCGTGGGTTCATAGGGTCTGTTTCTGTTGTTGTGTCTTGAAGGATGCAGGCCGGCTAAGAAACTGTTGGATTTGTCGCTATCTGTCGTGGAGCGATGGACAGGACGATTGTGGTAGTGGTTTGAGCTGCTATCACGCAGGGACCTGCAATTGTCTGGCTGGTCTGTCACTACGTCTTTGCCACTGGAACCTGCATAATACAAAACAATAAAGTCAGGTATAACCGATTCTCCTTTTCAATTCCCTAGTTTTGCAATACAATTTTGAGAACAGTTGTGTTAAATTTTGTTTAGAAAAGAGGATTTTCAGTTCCTCCAGGATGATGAAGGAAACCGAGACTTAAAATGTCGACTGAAAAACTAAACGACTCTACCACATTGGTACCAAAAGTAAACTCCCACTCACACCTAATGGGTGAAACATCAGCTAAAACTCTGCTGCTAAGTTTCTGTCAAACCAATTGCAAACAAATGCATTTTTTTCTTCTAATCTTAACTAGTTGTTAACTGTAGTAAATTTAAATACATTGGTTTATTTTTTCTCTAAGTACAGTTTTATTCGACCTAAACCCTCCAAAATCCTTCTATATCCTCTTTGCCGAAATGAATGACTGAGGGCATAGGCCCAATTAACAATTGCTTATCACTAGGCCAGGTAAGAAAAGGTGAGAAAAGGCCCAAGCCGGACTAAGGGTTATTAAAGCATGGTTCCTGAGATGTTAGAAGCTACATTTCTTACCAATGTTGTCAAGCCATGAGCCTTGCCCCGAGGATGTTGAAGAGACCAACGACCCACTCCGCTTATCATTCAGCAAATCTTTCCTGGGACTGGATTGAGGAGAGAATCAATCATCAGTATTAATAACAATAATAATAATTCACAAGGTGCTGATAAAGTACACTTTGTCTTCTGAGGACTGTAAGGGTCACTAGTGCAATTTGTTTGGGTCTCAAAAAAATTGCTTATGCGAATTTTGGAGCTTCTGATAATAGAATAGAATAGTGTTTTATTGTCACAGGCAAAAAACAAATATTTGTACAGTGAAATGCATTTTGGTTTTGCGTGTCTAAAAATATGTTATATAAACAAGGGACTTGTTTACACTATGTTACCGGGGCACACTTTCACACTGTGTCCATACTGTGTCCATATTCCACACGGTTCAGGTTGCAAGTCTCATGAATACCACATGTTTTTACCACTTACCCCTACTCCGGAGCAGGGGTTGTCAAGCGACACAAATTTCAAAATATTTTACCTTGCTTTCTGTTTGACCGGAGGTGATGGTGGGTGCCGGTCATACTGGTTCCCCGTCCACCGTGCTTCAACGTCTCGTTCTTGCCCCCTCCCAACAAAGCCGTACGAGTGGCTCTTAGCTCCGCCCACCTTCTCTTCTTGAGAAACCAGCGGGGTGAGATTGGTGAGAGGAAGCGCTTTGATTGGTCGACTGCGGGACGACACACGGCTTGGGAAGTTCGTTGCTGTGGAGAGGGTTGCCATGGTTGCATGACCACTGTCAATCGATGATTCAACACGCCTCTAAAGAACAACCAAAATAAGAGAAATAATGAAGTGCATGAATAGCAAACGTTGTGAACACAAATAGACTTTAAGTAAAATGGCTTCTGACTTGCCTCCTAACCAAATATATTGATAAAATAGGGTGACCAGATTAGGCCTAGATAATTTTTGCCTTTGTTCACCCCAAAACTGAATTAAACTTTGCCCAGTTAGATTCCCTTATAAACGTTTCTTTTTTTAACAGATATTTGAAACAAAAAGAAGCATCAAGAAAATTCCTCTCTACTGCCTTTTACTTCACAGATTGTATCCTAAACTTGGATGCAATCACTGGCAGTTTGAGGTTCAAACTGGAACCCAAACAAGAAAATTTACAACATAGGACGATCACAAACATCAGGGCTTGAAAGCTCAGTTGCCGAAGCTAGTAAAGTTTTCTTTGTTCACCCAAAAAATTGAAAACAAAAAGTACTTCCGGAGTAACAGAATGCTGGCTAAACAGTCAACATTTTATCCATAGATGTGGATTAAAAAAATCAGATTTAGGCAGTATGTTGCAATGAGAATAGTCACCCACCTGTTTTGAGTTCTGTTGATCCCGATATTTTAGCTGGTTATTTGACAATGGACTCATCAACATAAACGAATGGTCCAGCACACCTGCGAAGAAGAAAAGAAAAAAAATATATCCAAAAGTGTTACCAAGAAATAGGGAAAACTGCAGAGACCTAGGTACGAGTAGGGTTGTGTCTGCGTTAACCGCTGTGGTTTGTCTGTCGGGCCAGCATGCATTGAAGTATAGCACACCCATAGCATCCGCCACAGCCGTAGCCACAGCTGACAACTTGGCCATAGCATTAGCGTTTCATGCAAGAACACAAGTGCCATGACTGGGACTAACGACTGAGTCTTGTGCATAAAGGCCGAGTTATAGTCGGTCGCGCGATGGTCGGGCGTCGGAAATATTGACGCGCGATCATAAAAAGACACGGTTTTTAGGCCTCAGTCTTAGGATTGCGCGCAAGATTTCCGTCGCGCGACCATCGCGCGACCGACTATAAACCTGCCTTAAGACTACTAGACCACGATACTCGTTGATGTACTGACCTGAAAGACTCAGCCTGTCGTCTGGGTTCTTCCTTAGCAGGTTGTTGATCAGGTCTTTGGCTTCTGCGCATATGTGCCTGCAAAATAAATAAACAAATTAAACACAAATATATTACAAAACGTGTGTACAACATGGTTGCAAAATGCAAACAATTATACGTTTTGCTTCAGTTTGTAGTAATAAAAATTAAAAAAAGATTTAACCACAAAAGTTTAAAAAAAGAAAAGTTTTTGCCACCAAATAATCTTTTAAAAGTAGATTATTTTGCAACAGTAAAAAATAAAATTGCCACAGCTTCGGGCCTAATGCTTGGCTCTTGTTAGGTTAAGGAATTTTTTTTCTTGGAAAGGGCAGTTCAATGAGGAAAATTTAAGTTTGCACTGAAGCATTTCCAAAGGCACCAAGGCAATGACCAGGAGCATGAAAGCAATTGCCACTGTGATGTATCAACCACGCCCAACCAGGATTACTTTCTTCCGTTTCTTTAAATGAAGACAAAGGGAAGTTTAAACCTGATTACAAAAATTTCAAATCAAGAAGTACCCTGTGGTTGTACGTGCCAATTTTTTGTGTGATTACAGATAGATAAAACTGTTGACTTACTCTGGCATGGTGTAGTCTGCCAGGACAACCTTGTTGAGTGTGCTCTTCACGGCCTCCGTCTAGCACAGAAAAATCACAATGTCAAAACAGGTTTCAAAGAATGGAAAATTATTATTAATTCATTGATGTAAAATGTCATGTCGCAAAAGTCTCCCAATAAGGTGCTTAAAGCCATTGGACCCTTTCGGTACAGAAAAAAAAAATCACAGATTTACAAATAACTTACAGGGTTTACAGAAGGTAGTGGTGAAAGACTTCTCTTGAAATATTATTCCATGAAATGCTTTACTTTTTGAGAAAACAGTAAAACAATATCAATTCTCGATATCGAGAATTACGGATTTATTTTGAACACATGTCATGACACGGCGAATGTGCGGATACAAGGGTGGGTTTTCCCGTTATTTTCTCCCGACTCCGACGTCCAATTGAGCCAAAATTTTCACAGGTTTGTTATTTTATATATAAGTTGTGATACACGAAGTGTGGGCCTTAGACAATACTGCTTACCGAAAGGGTCCAATGGCTTTAAGGCATTAATTTTTTTGACTGGTTTTGATTTTTTTTTGAACTATGACACTGACTTATGTGTCACCTTATAAGGGGTTTACAAGGTGGTGTGGGCTCCACGGCAAACAACTCTTCTCTTAGCAATAAGTGTAACTGGGTTCTTTTGCGTGCATAACCTAACACAAGGGACCTACTGCTTTTTATCACATCCAAATGACAAAGCGATTATAGTTCAGTATCTTCTTTAAGAACACAAGTGTCCAGACCTTGACTCAAACTTACATCAAAGGGCGGACGACCAGTCAAAAACGTAAAGAGCATACATCCGAGCGACCAGACGTCAGACTTGAGGCCATGAGCGCTTCGAGTCGCTATCTCACTGCAGGAAAAAAAAAAAAATTACAAACTGGTATCACATATAGACTACATTTAATATTCACATTATTTTTTCACTGAAATTATATTTCAAAAGATATGTATTCTCTCAACCAATCTTTAACATCTTAAGAAATCTTGTGCTCTTTCTGCAAAGTGTAGAGGTTGGTTCAAACTCATCACCAACATCAATGCCATAATGAACCTTAATATCAAATAAATAACCTCAACTGAGTTTGGGACTTGCAGTATCCAAAAAAATTGTTGTACTCATATCTCCAAAATTATTGCATTTCAAGCAAAAATATTTCAGAGGAAGTTTCACACCATGCCCATCTGTATACTTTGTAAGCTGTAAGTGCAAATGTGTGAGCTCACTTACATTTTCAGTCTTACCAAATTGTTATCGCATGTTTATTTAGGATGTGTCAACCTTCAAGCTGTTTTCATCGAATTTGTTTCTAAATAAACCAATTCAATCAATCGATCAAAACCCTTCAAATTAAGAAAACTGAATACAGATACTCTTCCAAAAGCAATTATACTGCTTGGAAGCGTTAAAACACTCAGTTGGACTTAAATTTTTGCCTTGCATTACCGGTAGAGAAGTTTGTCGAGCAGGAGAAAATAAGGAATGCTTACGGTGAAATGTAGTTAGGCGTGCCACACATGGTGTAGTGTTTCTCATTGGGCATGTTGAGCTTAGCAGCAAGACCGAAATCAGCAATTTTCTGCATAAGAAAGAAAAACACATCAAGTACATTTCATAATGAAACAAATTCTAAAATAGTTAAGGACCCTAGGTTTTCCATTTTGGAAAAAACACATACTGTGCCCCCAAATTGTGAATTGCATCAGTGGAATAAAAGATTGTTTAAGTAGGATTTGAAACTTTGCATGGTGGGAGTACAATCAGGTGAGATTTGCGATGACACATGTGTGACGCATGTGTCATCGCAAATTTTATTATTTTTTTGTTGAAAGTGCACTACATACAACTATCTCAGCACAAAGTACACTTGTAAAGATCCCTTTTAAAGACGGAAACAGGAGTTGGGGATGACTCTCTGATTGCCGACCGATAAAGACGACGACCCACAGAGGTGAAACTTGAGTAAATAAAGAGAGATTTACAGAGAATACTCACACAGTGCATGTCTTTGGTGAGGAGTATATTGCCCAGCGTCAGGTCTCTGTGGAGAATCCCATGAGAGTGAAGATAAAGCATTCCTGTTACAATCTCCTTCAGACAGTGACGAGCTGGTGAAGAAACAAAATGATGTTTTACTCAGGTTCCAAACGCTCATCCTGAAATACTGCTCTTTCAAAATGATTGTACTTTGGATTCTGTACAGGGCTCAATTTCAAAAAGCCTGTAAGCACAAAAAATTGCTAAGCCAAGGAAAATCTTGCTTAGCAAAATTAGGTTACCAGCCAACATTCCGTTAAGTTTACATTGTTGCGACTGGTGCCCAAATAACTGTTTGCTTAGCAACCACAAAGACATTGAATAAGCAGTATTTTGTGCTAAACAGCGCTATGACGTTTGGCCCTGTGTACTGAAGTTAAATATACAATTTGGAGCTCAAACCAGTTTACAATACACACATTAATTAAAGGAAGGTACTAAATACTAAACTCCACAGCGGTTCGACCCATCGGAGAATACCCGAGCGTAACAACCAGGTCCCAGTGGTTAGTCCACTCTTATGTACCAACTCCCCAAACCTGCTGCTACAAATGTACTTGAATAAAGAGGTCTAAAGCAGTGCTTGCATCTTTTAAACATGAAAATATAAACAACCAGGTCCCAGTGGTTAGTCAACTCTTATGTAACAACTCCCCAAACCTGCTGCATGGGGGATCGTCGCGAACCGTGCCGGAATGTTCCGAGAGCACACGAAAAGTTCCGAACCGCTGTAGAGGTTAGTTTTTAGTGCCTTCCCTAATTAAAGGCACTGGACACTATTAGTAATTACTCAAAATAAAAACCTACATGTACTTGGTAACAAGCAATGGAGAGCTTATGATAGTATATATACATTGTGAGGAAACGGCTCCCTCTGAAGTAATGTAGTTTTCGAGAACGAATTAATTTTCCACAAAAAAATTTGATTTTGAAACCTCAGAATTACACAACTTCGTGTGACAAGGGTGTTTTTTCGGCCACTATTATCTCGCAACTTTGACAACCAATTGAGTACAAATTTTCACAGGTTTGTTATTTTGTGCATGTTGAGATACACCAAGTGAGAAGACTGGTCTTTGACAATTACCAATAGTGTCCAGTGTCTTTAAAGGGAGTCCTGAAGCAAATGTCGTAAAGGTGTCAAGAGAATTTTTGTGTTCATTATTATTCATTATCTACTTTTTCTGACCCTTTGTCTTTTCTAGTTTGCATTTCTGTAGTGTTTACAAAAACAAAACCATGATTGATACACTTGTTCATAAAAAAACATACTTAGATGGCAAACACAGGGGTCGATTTTACAAAGCACTAAGATTTATCTTTAGTTGAGTTGGCAGAATTACCATAGTGATTGGTATTGTGACATTACACTTTGCTTAGCCATTAAGATAGATTTTGCACTGAAGAACAATAGTAACTCTTTGAGAAATCAAACCCAGGTCTGGGATGGATCAACCTTGACTTACCTTCCTCTTCCGTCAGGACCTTATTGTGGCTCTTGAGGTATCTGTACATCTCTCCATTGTGACACATCTCCAGCACCAAATACACATAGTTGTTGTCTTCAAAGTAGCTGTATAGCTATACAAAAAGAGATCAGACACAAAAAAGTTAATGCATATTTAATGCAGGGAGGGAAGAGAACCAGACTAAAATTAGGTAACATTTATAGGCCTTTTTGAAACACAAAGAAGTTTATCAGGCTGGTAAAAAACAAATTAACAAACAAATTTTCTATGAAACACAGCAAAACACTCTCGTAATTTCTGTTTACGTTTCGACTAGTTTCACTAGTCATTCTCAGAACGAGGCACCACCACCCCCTCATGCCCCAAGTTCCACTCAGGGGAGGACACCATCGGCCAAACCACCATCTAGTGGCCGTAGCAGGCAACAGCGCCACCAACCGACTGGTGGTGCCTCGTTCTGAGGATGACGAGTGAAACTAGTCGAAACGTAAATGGAAATTACTTGAGTATTTGGCTGTGTTTCATAGAAAATTCATTTATTAAGTTATCTCAATGTTATTTCTGTGTATAAATAAATGATAAATAAAAAGAGTTACTTGATATTATGTTCATTTGGTGTCTTTGCAACCAAAAGTATACTCATACATGTGGCTGTGCGCAGCCACGCAAGGAAAGTGCACATCTTCTAATTAACTGACCGAGCCTCAACCCAAGAAGCCGTGTTTTAAAAAAGGGTTTTATAGATGAGGAAGTTCCTTTCAATGTCACTGGTGACCAAGTTCAAAATACCACTTTTTAGCTAAACATCCTACACACTGTTGTTCCAAGGCCAATGCCGGGATTGTTCTTACCTCTAGGATAGATGGATGCTTGAGCTGACATTGTATCTCCACCTCGTTCCTGACTCGACCAACCATCCCAGCTGCTTGCATCATCTTCTTATCGATCTACTCAATTATAACCAGAAAATAATCAGAGTCAAAAGTTTTAAAAAGGTGAAGTGTTTGAACCAAAACACTAACAACTTAAATCAAAGTCTTTAAAGGTGCTTCTTTTGGCTTTACTTAAGCAAAAAATATTGCTTAGTATAATGCTGAGCCTAAGCAAAAAGATACCAGTTACAGATGGTACACATGACAAGAAATTTGTGCTAGTGACTTTATTGGTAAGCACACTTTTGTTGTGCTTCCAATTTTAGGGCTCTGCTTGACCACGTTTTTTTGCAAAGTTACTGTCACCATTCTTGGCTCACAAGATTAAGTCCGAAATTTCCACACCAGCTCTGTAAGAAAAAAAAGTTTGGTGAAGTCTGCACACAAGCAAAACGTCCTATCTAATCTGTGAAGAACGCTTTCGCTAATAAGCGCAACATTTCTGCTTCGGTAAGCCCGTTTTTTTTTTGCTTACAGTTAAGAGCCATGAGTTGGAAGCGAGTATAATTTGCGCATTCATGCATACCACCCTGTAATTCACGCGACGCGCGTACTGGCCAGTAGCTTCAAGCGCATGCAGAAACCCTGGCATGCAGTGCTGTGAATATTCCACAACTGGGAGAATTTTACTTTCAAACCTTTTATAACATACCATTTTGATGGCAACCTCTTGCCCAGTGTTGATTGCTCTAGCCCTGTAGACACATGCAAAGCCGCCCTTGCCAAGTAGGTCCAACACCTGGTAGTCCTGTGTGAAATAAAAACAAATTCAAACAAATTTTAGAATGTTTCAAGAGTGCTTGTAAACAGAATGTTGTGTTAGTGTTTTTTATAGAACTGAGAAGTACACAAAACAAACTCTAAAATCTATTCTTACTTAAGAAAGTGTAGGTTGGACAAAGCCAGAAGCAAATTTCATTGCGCTGCATTAATAACAGTTTTGAAGTACATTTTCATAGTATTAACTGTAGCTGAAATAATTACTTAAACGCAAGTTTTCTTTACAGTGCGCAAGACAATTAGAAAAACAGCTTGTTGTGCAATTACGTTGCATATATTGCCATTGGATTTGCATCACCATTCATTTTCATACAACTATTATTAAAGCACCAGAAGGTTTAACATGCCTTTCGTTAGTTGCCCTCCTCCCGACTGCCGTGAGGAGGAGGGTTCGCAACTAGCCTTTCGTACAGACAGTTTGGCAGGGTTCTGAACTTCTGAACAAAAAAGCAACACCACACAACATCAGTCACTCATGTCAGTGACATGTTATCACCAGGATGTGATTAGTGAACAGTGAAGGACAATTATTAATAATTAGGTACCGTAATTCATTAACAACTAACATAGACTAGTGACTTAGTTGTACAACAGCATATCATCATTCATCATAGTTGCGATAATCGTAACCCTCCATCCTCCCGACCTCCCGACCGTCGGGAGGATGGAGGGTTACGATTATCGCAACTACATTCATCATAAAATAATGAGCTCATAAAAAATAAAGTAACTTAGTATGGGCACTCTATCTATGATTGGCCGGAAAACAGCGCTTCAAAAGATGTTACCATTCTTGGGAAAAGTTTCCGCATGGCGCCACCACTTTTTCATTCGATATGAAATAATATAGTATCTAATTTACCTCATTGATATATCCCTTTTTGTAAAAATGAGTGAAAAAGTGGTGGCGCCATACGGAAAGTTACCCCATTCTTGTACCAACATTCAAATCAACAATGGGAATGCAAGACATCTTTAAAAGTTCAATCATTCATATTTAGGCCACTGCCTTCAGAATTAAATATAGTCTACCATCTACACACAATTCGATTCTGAACTGAGACCGAGTTCAGAAAACTTCAAAAATTATTTCATTAAAGTAGACCTAATTTAAATTTAATTAATATTTCTTTTATAATTTATATTCAAATTCAGAAGTGTCAGATTCCTACATACAACAAAGTTGAGCTTACCTCAATGCTTTCACCCATTCCTCCATGATTACTGTTGTTTGTCCACGATGCCATCGTATTCGACGATTGTACTCGTCGTAGTCGTTCTGAACTTTAAAGTCACACACAGTCTTTACCTCTCACTGCATTCAGTATGCATTGTTTACAATGCAATTGAATTTTGAAACCGAGTGAAAAGATGTTCCGTTCTGATTTCGAACGTCGTCAAAACCATGTCAAAAATGGTCAAAAATAAAGACAACTGGCAATATGCGAAACGCTTCTTACCTCTTAGCCTGATCTATGATATATTTTAGTCTAAATGAGATATTATTTTCTCAAAAAGGGGCAGATTTCATGCCATTTTAGACGGTTTCAATTGTGTCCAATGATTCCTTCCGGAACTTCTTTCAATTCGAACTTACGCGCGACGATGGCGTCTCTCCCACATCAGATGATCAGAGGGTACCGATAGAGGGCGCTGTTCAATTTTATCCAGCTCACAAAAAACAAGCACTGAGCCAGCTCAGTACTTTGAAGTATCCGAGAAGCAGTGGTGTGACTACCCAACTTTAGTTTGAGCGTAATAAATTTAGTTATACGATATAAAATAAATAACAGAAACAATAGAGCTTCCAGTAATGATGCTTAAAGCGACCTTCCAAACAAATAAATAAAATAATGTGGGCAAATAATTTGAAATAAAAGAGCAGCACTACAAGGACATTATGCCCATCAGGCGGGCATTTGCACACAGACACATGCTTTGACCATGGAGCAATAAAATTGCGGCATGCTTTGACGTACAAGTTATAAACATTAAATCTTGTATTTGGGTCATTCCATGTCAGACCAACGCACTTTTTTACCTCATGTCTTCCGATTTTGATAAAAATTGCTGTGCTTTTAGGTCCTAATGAGCAATGAATGCACACCAATTTTCAGCTCGATCGGACTTTCCATGTGGTCAGGGCAGAAACCACTAAAATCTGACATTTTTAGGGTAAAATACCCCCTTTTTGGTAAAAATATGTCATAACCATGTCAATTTTTATCACATATATGCAAATTTGGTATCAAATTGATGAGAATTGCATGCTCAAATCAATTCTTTCATCAAAAATAAATTTTCTGAAATGTAGGTCACTGTAATCTTTAATATGTTATCGTGACCTTTGACCCCGTTTTTGAAATAATGTATCATTCCAAAAATCAACGAAATAAAAATCATTTGATAGAGCATGTCTTTCTCTATCAGAATCCACTAAGAAACAGTTGGGCTCTTCAAAATTTACAAGTTTATGACTATTTTTGTACAAGTCACTATGATCTTTAATATGTTATCGTGACCTTTGACCCAATTTTTGAAATAACGCATCATTCCAAAAGTCAATGAAATGAAAATCACTTGATAGAGCATGTCATCCTCTATCAGAATCCACTCAGAAACAACTGGGCTCTTCAAAATTTACAACTTTAAGACTATTTTTGTACAGTTGGTATAGGTTACAAATTAGTCAATATTATTTATACATGTACTTTACTTTATAAATAAATAAAAATAATAAACTTTACAAAGTTATTAAAAATGTTATTGGTTTGGGATTTTTTCATGTTGAGGGCTGATGTGGTCTAACCAGAATCGTACTTTAAAATACCAGCAGTGACGCACCCAGGATTTAATTTGGGTTGTGGGTGGAGGGGGTGGAGGGGGTGGAGGGGTGGGGGGGGGGGGAGGGCATTTTTCCGAAACAAAATTCTTTCCAAGATGGTTAACAAAAAATGTCACCATGCTGCAACTCTGACTTCATCGGAAGGTTAGCATGCCTTTTCGTGTGCTATACGGTTAAATGGAAATCGCACAGTTAGCACAAAATCTGCTGCTGAGCAGCTCTATTAAAATGGGCACTGAAGTCAGAGTTGCAGCATGGTGAACAAATTGTTCTTGAGGATTTCTCAGAAAGTTACTATGCATTAATTTGTTGTTCAAGATTCATCACAGGGGGTTAAAGTAAGACTGCATAAGTTTGTGATCTACTGAAGAAAGGCAGACAGCTTCTCCATCTCAACCTTGATTTATCAAAATCGGAAGACACGAGGTAAAAAGAGAGCTGAAAATGAAGCCTTTTCTTGCAGCTGTTGAAAGTTGCTGAGAATAATGGCAGCGAAACATGGGCCATACAAATCTCAAAAGTCCATGTTGCATGCAGGGGACTGATAGTGCTGAATTTCCTCCAAATTAAGTAAGTCAGGCTCTTCCGGGTCAAGGCTTTTCTAGCACTTGTTGGGGATCCAAAAATCTCATTGGAATCTATAACTCTGGGGGTAGAATTGCCACTCCTCTTTACCGGGATCTCAACAGTTTCAGTGTTTCTTCTTCAACAGTGACTCTTGCTAAACCATCACCCCTTGACCGTTTGCGAAAGACCACGTCGATGAGAGCTAGTTATTTTGGTACGGAGATACCTTCACATGATACTCGAACTCAAAAACTCCAAAAAAGGCAACTTAATTTGCTGGACATATAAGTATAAACTTTTGGTGTTCGTTTTTGCTGTGGCGACCACGTGGAAATAGAATGAAGGAGGAACAACGAGAGGTATTGATTACTGATCGATACCATGGAGTTAGATGTCGATATGGTGCGCTGCTCAAGGTAACGCAGAT
Source organism: Asterias rubens (assembly GCF_902459465.1). Taxonomy (NCBI): domain Eukaryota; kingdom Metazoa; phylum Echinodermata; class Asteroidea; order Forcipulatida; family Asteriidae; genus Asterias; species Asterias rubens. Next base: position 14,310,540 of record NC_047069.1, on the reverse strand, counting down.
GAAAACAAACAACAAACAAACAAGTTAATCTGACCAACCGAATTTCATTTTGAAAAAGTTTATCGTACTCATTGATCTCGTGGCGCAATGATAGCGCGTCTGACTCCAGAGTCCAGATCAGAAGGTTGCGTGTTCGAATCACGTCGGGATCATTACATTTTGTGGTTTTTTTCCGTAAAAAAAGCAGGCGATAACAAACACTTCTTTAGCACATGTGGGTCTGACTCAGTATCAGAAAGTGGTGTTTCAACAACTCGTATCGTGTATATAGTGTTAGGATTTAATTTCCTTTGGGATGTTATATAAACAATGAAAATCATGAGAAAAAGAACGAAAGTGTCAATACAAAATATTGATTACGAAGAAGGATGTGAACGTGTAAGCCCAATTATTTTGGATAATTGGTCATGGTTTTATCGTCCTGTGTTAATTACCAAAATAATATGTAAACGAAAGCATCTAAGAGGCCTATAAATCTCAAGTTTTTCTCATACTATTGTTGTGATTCAACTTTTCATTACTTTTTTATTTATTAATTTCGACCTTACAAAAACAAAGGACGGAGGGGCCTACTGCAGTTTAGGCCAATTAAAATTTAACTCTGTAACGAGACATAATACGGTGTCGCAAAGCTGAAGTTCAAATCTTCCACTGCCCGATTTCCTGAGTCCACGCTCTACAAACGTGACCCACAAAAAGAAAAATTCTTTCAATAACACCCTATTTTGAAAAGGCCTATCAATCTCATTTCAAAGGCACTTGTTTTTGAAACAAATTTTCCTCTAAAACCAAGACCCAGTTCATACCGGATATCCTAGATAGCACAGACAAACATGACTAGAGCGGGATTTGAACCAACGACCTCTGGATTAACGTATAGGTTAATCCAGAGGTCGTTGATTCTAATCCCGCTCAAAAACTTGAGCCGCGATCGGGACCGTATAGTAAAAGTCGCCAAGCATCGCTGAATTTTCATATAATATTATTTACTTTCAAAACCGAGGCCGAAAGAGAGGATATTGCTATTCAAAACGAAAAAAGGTCATTGGTGAAGATTAACTCGATCTTATAAAATGCATGGCCTCAGCCTTTCATGGGAAAAAAAACAGCAATTTTTGAAGTTCAATTATTGAACTCGCAAGTTAATCCTAACTCCATGCTTTAGGGTGTGGTTTTCAATTTCAAAGTTTAGGCCCTACTATTAGTATGGATGTGAATAATAACATGACATATCTATCTCTGTCAGTTGCATTGTCATCCCTCTGGTTAAAAAATAATTGTGGCAATACGGATGTTTGTATGCTCACACAGGTAGGACCACACGTAGGCAAATTGAGCTATTCACAGAAGGCATATAACTACCCCGAGTCACCGAGTGTGCGCGCAAGTTTTGCCGGCCGGCGAAAACGACCTCACGTCCTCAGATTGCCCTGCCTCTACAAACATTCCAATCCTATCACAGTGAATGCTAACCAGCGTTGCATGAAATGTGGCCAATATCATACTAGAGAAAAAATATAGAGCCGATTTCCCCACCCCATTCAGCAGCTTACCGATCACGTGACTAAATACAACGGTATCCGATTAGCTCCACTGGCGTTGTTATACCTTTTTTGTGGTTACCAGCGAAATTGACTCATAACTGTGCACTGCATTTTGTACACTGGATGCAAATAAAGGAAGTTGACATGTACGGGGGGTATAGGTAGCATGTGTTTTGTGTGCAAATCATAACGACAACCGCAGTTCCGCATCGCATAGGAATAGTAGTGAGTACATTTTGTGACACCGAAAGGAGCGTTTTCCATCAAAGTTTTATCATCGTAAGTACATTATTTTAAACTTCATATATGAACTAATTTGAATACGAATGAATTTTGTATCGAGTAATTCTACATCGGTTTAAATCGAGTTGGAAATGGCTTGTAAATCGGAATTCCAAAAAAGTTGTATGATTTATTTTAAAATTTGAAGATCGGATGGACCATGTCCTTACTCTATGGATGGACCGACTGCATACCATGAACTCTCTCCGTGACCAAATTGCATTCTTCCGTGATCTTTCATCAGTGGGTAGTCCTCTCCACCCACACCCACGTTAGGACAAACAAATATTGGTCAAGGTCCCGTAATCGACTACCACTTTTTTTCACTCAAGAAAAATGTATCTTATTCTTAGTTCTTACCATTATAACTAATTAATGAGTCAATTGAATTGAGCGAGATATTGATTTTTGTGTTGTTGTTTTGTGTAACAACAGCAGTCCAGTCAGCAGTACTCGGTACAGTCAAAGAACAATTGAATGACAGTGAAAAAGCGGCAGTTGAGTTGGGATCATGGGTTTGATACAGAAAATGTTCAAATCGAACTCTTGTTTCCATTTCAAATTATGGCAAATTATTTATATTACAAACATTACTTAGTTTGATAAAAAACACGAGGGAGATGAACAGAACAAAGTGCAGCCGGACTGTAGTGTTCCAACTAGTGTTTTTTTTTTTACTTTGCACTTATTTTAATACTAAGCAACTAATTAATAGGTAAGCAGTAACTCCCCCCCCCCCTTCACCCACACCTAGTCTTCACCTAAAGTCCTAAGCTTTTACATCCAGAAGTAGACTTTGCCAAGAACCAGCGTAGATGTACATGTAGATGGATATATTTTGTTCCGTGAGCGTGATATTGATAAATGATGAAAAAAATAGTTTTCTTCACAATTTCAAACCTTTTTAAAAACTAAAATATTTACATAGCTCTGCATACCTTGTATACAAAAATAATGAGCGCATTGGGTTGGCCATAGTGTGAAACCGCTATAGAACTGCTTAAATTAATATTACTATTAATTATCACTTACATTTAGCACCCTACAACAGGTGGCTGATAAGCCTAATGGCTAAGAAGAAGCCAATTGTTATTATGGGCTGATCGCTCGTGACCTTTTGCCTTGGTGCTCAAATGTTGCAGTTGCAGTACATGTGGCTACTGGCTAGTGATAGGCGTACGTAGTAATTAATTACCATGGCAAGTTGTAATATTAGAGCAGCGAACCCTTGTATAGAAAAACAAAAAGCTACACAACATAATGTCAGTTGCTACTCGGTAATTAGCATTCAGTGCACAACTACAACAAGGCTAATGTTTTGCTGGATGCAAAAATACTGGACGAAATGGTTCCCTGGTTGGTACTATAAAAAAAAACAATCAATTGATACATTCTACTTAGCATTTAGTGTGCACAAAACATGTTCAGTCGAAGTATTTCATTATGGAAAAATGCTTTAAAGACACTGGACACTATTGGTAATTGACAAAGATTAGTCTTCTCACTTGGTGTATCTCAACATGCATCTAATAACAAACCTGTGAAAATTTGAGCACAATTGGTCGTCGAAGTTGGGAGATAATAATGAAAGACAAAAATACCCTTGTCACATGAAGTTGTGTGCTTTCAGATGCTTGATTTCGTGGCTTCACATTCTAAATCTGAGGTCTCGAAATCAACTTCGTGGAAAATTACTTCTTTCTCGAAAACTACATCACTTCAGAGGGAGCCGTTTCTCACAGTGTTTTGTACTATCAACCTCTCCCTATTACACGTTACCAAGTAAGGTTTTATGCTGATAATTATTTTGAGTAATTACCAATAGTGTCCACTGCTTTTAAAGAAATGTTTTTTGGGGGAGTCAAGGTGAATGTCCGAGTTCATGGTGAACTTGCTATGATTCATATCAATTAGATTATTTTTTAAAGATTGTCAGTTTATGAAGGTTACATGCAAATACCCCAATACAGTCAGCAGTGCAATCAATCAATACAAATACTGAGCAAACAAGTTTTTGTATTGAGTCAATACAAACTATTGACCCTGTTCACCTGGGCCCAATTTCATAGTTTCGCTTATCATAATTAGATAATCGCTGTGTACAGAAACAGGTAAATTTGCGCTTCTGTCTTGAGTATTTCACAGGGTTGCAAGGAATTTCTGCTTGTGCACGTGTGGGTAGTCCACTTTACTTGGCATTCTTCACACAACTAGCGCAGAAATTTGGTACTTGCCCTATTTGCCCTAATAACGAAGAATGGTGATTGCATTCGTAGAACTTGCTGGGTAAGCAGAACCATGAAAATGGGCCCAGCATAAAGCCTGTAAGTATAAAAACTTGCTAAGCACAAAAAAACCTTGGTTAATTTAAACTGATCTACAGCCAAAATTCCATAAAGTTTACATTGGTGGGGTTAGCTGGAGTCGCACTTATTTTTTGCTAAGCAAAGATATCTACGAACAGTGTTTTCTGCTTTTCAGCTTTATGAAATGTGGACGTGATGTCATTTCTTGTGAATCTTAGTTAAAACTTGCAGACTACAGCTGTGTTTTAAACTCTGGGAGAAGTACCGCAACAAACTTTGGTTCTGAGAAGAGCTGCTTTGGTCTTGATGATTATTCCAAACAGTAGGCTATACTCTGTTGGTCTTTAGGAGAAGAGTACATGTTCCGAACGCAGCGAGACCACACTGGTTTTTCTCAGAGAGCCAACACGTCTCCTAAAAGAGTTTTATGGAGCATGTTGTACAGTTGAACATAGTTGTACAGCAAGTTTACTAAAAAAATCAGTATAAAGGGGTCTACATACAGCACAGTACATAAAGTATAGGAAAGGGTACCCTGTTTAATCTTAAATCAAATATTAATACAAATATTTGATGCAAGTGAGCGACTGGTACATGTTACATTTGTGTAGCAGTATTAATAAAATCAGGACCATTCCATTTCACAAGTACGGTTTATAATATGAAACGCACAGTTACATGTAGTCTACATATTTTAGCCTACACTCTTTATAAAATGCTTTTTCATTGATGCGTTTAAGTGGGTTGCCTGTAAAATCCTTGGAGTGCAAATGTACCAGTGAGACAAAGACTGAAATTTCAACTTGTTGTTTTTCTCACACTTCATGGGGGAGGTATATTTACTGTGCACAGCATCAATTTAAGGGTGTTTACTCTTACATCACGTACAATGAGCAAACTTGGGAGGGTACCTTTAAATGTAAGTCCACAAAAAATTAATGTCCCGTAAATACTTTACTCAAGAAGCACTGCAGCTTGCTGTGAATAGGCCCTGATGTACAATGTATAACAATTTTGAAAAACAACTCCCTTCAAAGGAATGTGGCTGTTACAGTATAGAGGGATTCAACAACATGGACATGACGCTCCAGATTTTTGGCGATACGGAAAAAACGCTACCACCTTGTGTTATGTAATTTTCACACGTTTGTTAATTGTTGTATTTAATCTACATTGATTCCCTTAATAAAAACAACCAAACAGTTCCAAAAACCAAAGGTGTGCTTTGCCTTTAACATTTGATTGTCTGTCCCTGAAGTGACATTCCTCTTTCAGTGGCATTTTTTTTTCTCTTGGGGGGGGGGCATGAGGAAGAACATTCTCCGGAAACAAGCTAGCATTGCTGAAATCTTTCGGCGAAAATCAACAATACCCACATGGCTTGGTTACACTGTAGAAGCTAAAAAGATTTATCAGGCCATCTTCGTGTTTAGAAGACCATATTCAATATGAGAAGGGAAAACAATATAATAGAATGGGAACAAAGCATTTTACTCACTGTCAGTAATGCTTCTCAGATTCAAATTTAGGGGCATGGCAAATTGTATCTTTTTACATCGCAATTCTTCAAAAATAAATGTTTCTCAAAATGCTTTATATTATCGGTAGGTTCTAAACAAAAAATGTTTTAATTACCATTAACTTTAAGAGTGACTGAGTACAAAACGAATACCTACCCTTTAAGTGTTAAATGATAGCTGGTTTGCTCTGCAGTTACATTCCTCTATCAGTGACATGGCATGACACTGACAGGAAGGAAATTCTCAGAGAATATACTAGCCCCGGCCCTCAGAAAAAAAAAAAAAATTAGTGTATTTCCTTTTCTGCTATTAATGTTTAATGTGCACACTATGTACCAAGGCACATTTTCTTATTCTTGGCTATTACAAGAAATGACCGAGGTACCATACCAGCTGCAGCATTGGTAACTGTATGGTTTTCTGGCTGGTAACCTATAGATGATAGATGTATTATTGCTAGGCAAACTTCTCTTGTGATTACAGGCTTTATGAAATTGGACCCTTGGCTCAAATTCACAAAGCACTAAGATTCATCTTTTAAAGATGAGTAATGTCAGTACATTATGTATACCATAGTGATTTTTATTGTGTCATCACACTCTGCTTCTTAGCAGTTAGGATTGATACACATCTTGAGATTGATCTTAGCTCTTTGTGAAATCGAGCCGAGGCATGACATTCTTCCTACTTTAATCCAGTTTCCAATTTGTTTCCCCTCTGAAAAAATGCCCCCCCCTGAAAAAACTGTTATTTTATAGCCTGAAAAGTCTATCAAATCCTATGGGACCCTTGCATTGGCACTTGGCAGCCATTGCTAAGTTCAAACAATGGAAATGTACACACGTGTTTGCGCAATGCAACACTCTCAGAATGATAGGTCATCTTTAATCACAGTGAGGGAGCTGTTTGGGTCTACAATCCCGGCCAAAATGTTTGGGCCACCCATTCCCAAACAATACGGTTTATAAACATTCCCTGTCCACTTCCCCCTGACAATAAAAAATGTTTGCATTTATTTTACTTTTTGATCAAAAAGTGTTGATGTTTTTGACCGAAAAGGTATTTATGAGTGGGAATCAAAGTGTGTTGAATCGGTTTTCAACTAATGGTTTAAACCCGTTGAGGCCTGGTTCTTGATAATTTACCTCGACTTCGTCGCGGTAAAATTATCAAGAACCAGGCCTCGCTGGGATTAAACCACTAGTTGAAAACCTCTTCACCACACATTGATTCCCTTATTTAAATCAAAGTGGCAAATATCTATAAATGTTCCTGTTAAAAGTACAAAGTACACACGATGGTACAAATGAGCTGGACAATAGACTGTTAAGAGTTGAACCTAAATGAGGTCATATTCTGCACTAGTTCTAGACTCAGGGAGCGCTAGTGATCAAAGAGGAATCCCCTATGCTATGACAAGCATCAGATCAAAGAGGAATCCCCCATGCTATGACAAGCATCAGGCCTAGGATTATTAAATTAAGGAGCTCTGTACATTATATCATATGTTTGTAATAGGTACAGTGAGTGCATGTAGGATGGAGTGAGACTTTAGTGTCAAGGTCATGTCAGTCAAACACACCCCACACACAGTTTTTATGTCATGGGGAATTATCACATCCTTAACAGACGAGTGGTCGATTTCACAAGGAGCTCAAATTTATCGTAACTGTGAATCAATCTTATTTGCTAGGCAAAGTGTGATGTCTAATTATAAATGGTAAAGATGGATCATAGTGCTTTTGTGAAATCCCCTGGCCCCTTTTGCCTAAACATAGCCTCAATCCTTCTTAGGACCCTCCTATAGCATTCTGTTGAGGACCCAGATTGAGGCCTGGAATTTCATCTCTGAAAGGGCAAGGCCATTTTCATTTTGCAAAGGGCACTTCCATTGGAGAATCTGAACGTCAATGGGAAACTATTGAAGGGGCACCAAGGCCAAGACCAGGGGCAATGGAGACCATGGCCTGCGTGTACTGTATTCCAGGCCTGCATATCTGATATAATCACATGCATTCAATATTTGATTTATAAATACATGTAACTCCCCGCTAACGCGCGCTAACGCGTGAAATATGCTTGGTGTAAGCACTGAATTCTCTGCTTCCGTAAGCGTCAGTTCTGTGCTTGGTAATCAGACCCATGAAATTGGGCCCTGATGGGTTCAGAAACTGAAACAGTTAGGCCTACTTGTTTACACAAAACTTCAATGCTGTTCAGGCTAACAGGGAACCCAACTGTGTGAACTTTAAAGGGTGGCTGCACAGTTTTTTTTATTTATTTATTTAAACGATTACACATGACTTTTTAAACCTGAATGTAGTTAGGGACCAGACTCTTTTTGCCGACGATATGTTTGAATTCCCGACGTGACTTCGATGGTAGGGGCAGTAACAATCCACAAAAGGCTCATTACGCAAGTCAGATATGTCGGGTATAAACAAAACACATTTTATTGATGTTCAATACATATAACAGAAATAAATGACAGCAAAATTAACTGTTTTATTTTAATTCACTGCAGCATCCCTTTAATGCTGAAATGAAAATGAAATTAAAAAAAACAAAAAAAAACATATCCACTTTAAAAATATTGAATTTCTTTAAAGCCATTATACACTTTCGGTACAGAAAAAAAAAAAAAGTTCACAGATTTACAAATAATTTGCAGGGTTTACAGAAGGTAATGGTGAAAGACTTATCTTGAAACATTATTCCATGAAATGCTTTACTTTTTGAGAAAACATTAAAACAATATCAATTCTCGATAGCGAGAATTACGGATTTATTTTAAACACATGTCATGACACGGCGAAACGTGCGGAAACAAGGGTGGGTTTTCCCGTTATTTTCTCCTGACTCCGATGACCGATTGAGCCTAAATTTTCGCAGGTTTGTTATTTTATATATAAGTTGTGGTACACGAAGTGTGGGCCTTGGACAATACTGTTTATCGAAAGTGTCAAATGGCTTTAATTTGCAGCAATAATGTTCCTCTACATTTCACACACGTGACGTTCTGTATCAACTGTATGGTTTGAAAATAAATAAAAATATTGCAATAACTCAAGTTCTTAATCATGAGCATGCTCAGTGGATATTGACGTATTGTTTGTCAGTACATCCTGAAAATTACATTTCTACGGTTGTTAATTGTGTGGAAAGTATGCGTCAGTAGACTGGAAATTAAATTGCCGTCAATTAGTCTGACTTCTTAAGGCATTTACCATGCCACACTAGTAACAACTTTGTTGTACGATGTACAATGTAAATTTATGTTGTGTAGTGCCCGGTACATGTACATGTATGAACATATATTATGTGTCATGCGATTGTGGTTAAACCTAAGTGACTGATTCTTTAATTTGAAAAAAAAAGATAATTCCTTAGGGAAAAAACACATTGTGTGCCATAATGATATTCAATGAGGAGTTTCTGTTAAATTGCAATATCAAGTTGATTGATCGCTCTATTTAAAGTTCTTTACAGGGTAATTGGAATGGTAATGGATAAGGGGTATAGTGAAATGTACATGTAAGTTCTAAAATCACGTTCAATAAAATAAAAATTTTTATATTTTTTTTTAGAGACTATTAATTTTTGTAAAATTAATACAAAACACTCAGACTTCACTAATATTGTTCATTTTTGTAATCAAATATTTGTCAGTAAAAGTTTCAATAGAAATAACATGAAAGTTTTGTGTAAAAGCATTGGGATACTACAGACTACAGTTGTACGTACATGTTTAATGAGACGTAAAGCCATAGGTCCTGTGCGGAATGCAGACTTCTTAAAGAACCTAATTACATTTATTGATTGGACAAAATAATAAGCGCTTTGAGAGGCCAATATAAAGGGCTTTATTTATGTACATTGTGTGTACAGTAGGCCAACCATTTACAAGAAACATATGGTTTTCTTTAAAATAAAACAAATCAAAACTGAATTGGATTCTTTATGTCACCAACTCGTGAACTGCACAAAGCGTCAAAATCCAACCTATTCGATCTCATCCAACAATAGTGCATACAGCTATCATTTCAATTGAAGGTCTTCAATGCATTGTATGTGCATTGTTAGTAATCAACTGTGATGCTACATTGTCTAATACGCAGGACAGCTGGTGTTTCAGAGATATTTACGTTGTGCATCCATTCACAAGTTGTTGATACATCAAGAACAAAGGAAAGTGAATCTGAAAATTTAAAAGTTGCAGTGTGCTTTCAGATGCCTTATGAAAGGCTTCAGGCCTGAAATTGTTATAATATTTGAGTGAGAAATCAAACTACCTCTTGCTCAAAAAATATGTTACTTCAGAGGGAGCCGATTCTCACAATGTACCAAGTAAGTTTTTATGCCAATAATTATTTCGAATAATTACCAATGAGTGTACATGTATCAAATGTATATCGTTTCGGTACACGCTGCTAACTGCCTGTAGCGACCGGGCAATCTCAGTGGTCTAGTTGGTAGCAAGACACTGCTCTTAAATTAAGGGTTGGGTTTGAATCCCGCCTGAGTAATATACAGGTGTACTTCGTCTGTGATTTTTTCACAGGACTGGGGGAACATACTGAGTACATTTTGACAGTGTTTTCGCACATCGGTGTTTAGGGTAAAACCTAAACAACTAGTGTCAAATGGCTTTCAACTGCTTTTGCCGTAGGTTCGTTGGGGAGGACATTAGTTTATGCGAAGACTCTGTTCCAATGGATAATTTTACCTAGTCTTGGTGCAAGACGTTTCTCGTTTTCCTTTCAGGCACAGCGCGACCAGCACACCAACAAGTGCCTGCATCGGTGAGTGTACATGGGCGGTCGATGCGGGAGCTGTTGTTGAGTTGGCCGCGCTGTGCGTGAAAGAAAAACGAGAAATGTCTTGAACCAAGACTAATTTTTTACCCAGCTATGATAATGGTTGGAAATGAGACAGTGAGGAGTGAGTGCCCGTCATTTTTTGACTCATACCTGGGTGACTGTCAGTGTACGACGTCATAATGAGCTACATGTGAACGCAATGGGCACTGGATTATTATACCTTGGGGAGGATACATGGTGAAAGGGTTTCCCAATCACGTGTAGTGCATCGATGAGATGATGCACATTGCTCGGGGAAAGGGAAAAAAAAAAAATATATGAAAAACAAACAGCACATGTAGAGGGATCTTAATTACAAAAACTTGGGCTAGTACAATTAGGATTTTGTTGAGTTAAGGCCATGAGCACGCAGTTTACATGTACATGTATAGTGATTTAAGAAGAAGAACAAGGCCCATGTTCATCTTGCTCTTTTTACAAGATGAGACACGTTGTTAGTAAATTATTCAGAATTAAAATTGTTCTACGCAAGTTAGCGTGCTTCTTCATGAGTAATGAAAGTTGTTTTCATGAAGAAGCGCGAGACAGTTCTGTTTTCCATTGCAGGTCTCGCCAGTTTCTACGAAAAGGGTTTTAGAAAATAATGTACCTGGTGTTTGTCGAAGAGAAACTGAATCAATGATGCCTCGTTATTTTCTTTCAATCTAATTAAACCAAACTGAGACTGAGACTGAAAGGGAATTTAATACATTTTACATTTATAATCATTGTATGAATTCATTCTAGGAAGGTCGTGGTGGAAAGGTTTCCTTAAAAAAAAAGCCTGATTGTATGGCTTTGTGTTTAAGTCCCAAGTGAATACACAGGACATTATTAATGAGAGTAGTCATCAAAAAATAAGTTCCAACCTTTCCAAATAATGAAAGGTTAAAAAAAATGGATTTTGCTTGAAAATTATTTCGACAGGCTTTTGTTTATTCAAACCTCAGAAAGTATTAGCATATCATGTGAGATCGGAACTGATTTTATATCAAAAATCTAAAAAATGAAATAAAACAGTTTCTATTTAAATGTCATATTTTCCTCTGGATGGCAAGACTGCTGAAGGAGGAGGATAAACCTCGAGACGCCATGAAATGTAGGGAAATGGCATCTTCATTTCACAGTTGGGATGCAGAAGTGCAATATATTTCTCCCAATTCCACTTGTGGGAAGACTAAAAAGAGATGTTGATTTGTATATTATTAGATGTTTCGTAGCGAAGCGCAGCGAAACAGCTCTTGTTTTTGTTAAAGTTTTTATTTTTATTTTTTATGTTTCTGTGTGTTTCTGGCCACAAGAGAGTACCGGAAGTTCGTCTTTTTTGTTTTGTTCATTACAACAGGAATTTTCTGTTCCCCACAGGGATTTATACAGGCAGGACTTCCTCATTTGTGTTGAATAAAATTCCCTAAAGCAAGCCATTCGTTTTGCATTGTCTTCCTGCATTAGCCAGAAAGACTGCATCGTGTACTTTGCAGTAATTTCTAATGCAGCACCAACAGAGCCAATCAACAATAATTGTTATTTTGTTATAATTGTTATAATTAAAAAATAGAAAAAGTAGAAAAATTAACTCATATGAAATATTGTATGTAAATAAAGAATACTAAAAGGTTGTTTATATACTCTGTCATTAGAATAATGCAAACAAATTTGTCTGCAGCACCTAAAAAGCCTACATGTTCAAAAAGCAAATCAAAAATACATGTAGTTTTTTCCCTTTATATATGAAAGAAATTCAGTAAACAAAATAAAAATAGAATAGTAATAATAATATGAAATAATTTCTGTAAATTAATTTCAGGTGGCTACGAGCCCCTAGATAAGATGACACAAAATCATATCAAAAAATTTCAATAAAAAAAGTGTTACAAAATTTATAAGAAAAAATATAAAAAATTATTTCTGTAAATTATTTTCAGATGACTACGAGCGCTTCATACCCTGAGACGAGATGACACGATGATTCGACGGAAAGCGAGACTAGACAGCTTGTGATTGACACCACTGTCCACGCATCCAGAGATGGTCCCCACATTATGGCCAACAAAACGTTCCATAAGAACAGGTGTTTGGTAAGACGCTTAAAAGATATCACCTCTAATCGCATGAAGCTGTCTGAGCAGAAAATTGTGCTTTGAAAACAAAATGAGTTGCACAAATAAAAAGTTTTTAAGGGAATACATGTAAATGAGTGCAGTTGGGGTCTCTGAAACAACTGTTTAGAAAATTTTGCAGAAAGTTGTCTGAGCAGAAAATAATGCTTTGAAAAAGAAATTCATTGCACAAATAAAAATTCATAAGGGAATAAAATTGCGTTTCAAAAATCCCAATTCTTTGAGGCCTTGCAACTTTAACCTGATACATCTAAAGAAGAAACACCTTTGAATGAAGACGGACACTGAATAACAGTGAATGTACCTGTACCGTCAGAAACAATTTTGACTGTAGTCAACAGATGGCTTCAAATCCCTTGCCAGACAATGAGGAATATAACTTTGCAGCAGTTTTGCCTGAGAAGTGGATTCCTACTGTGAGATTTGCCTCGGAGAGTATTGTTTTTCAGATAAACATCGGTCAAATTCAAGAAGCAAATGCGGATTTGGGAATTTGGGGAGCCCTAGGGGATGAAGGGAGAGGGGGAACGCTCTCGCATTTCTTTTTAGCAAATCCTCTTTTTCGTCTAGTAAACAGGCAGTGTGACATTTCTGAGAGCAGAGACCGAGAGTGTGTAAAAAAAAAAAGGTACTCTCTGGATCAGGCCTTGGGCTTCTGCGTTATTTAATGGATAGTTTCTCCCTAAAGCTGCTTCGATGCGGTGAAAATTAGTTGGTGATCTTTTGTGTACATTGGTTTTCAAGACTTGTGCTAAAGGATTTCTCATGCACGTGCATCACATGCAAGTTTTAAGTTCTAGGGTACGCGTTCATAAAAAAAGAAAAACAAATCAGCTGGGTGATGAAAAGCCTATAGTATACATGTAGAGTGTAAAGGCCCGGTCCCACTGCAGCGATAACGAGAACGATAACGATCACGCGTTTTATTGGATGAATTGCTCCACGCAGAATACGCACACGCTCATTCAACCAATAGAATGCGTTCTTGTTATCGTTCTCGTTATCGCTGCAGTGGGACCAGGGCTTAATGCTTCTTTCCACCAACATATGAATGACCATGCATTGGATGTTATATAAAACAAACAATGACTGTTTTTCATTGGTGCAATAGGGAGATTATTTCCATTTGTTGAAAGATGGAATGTTCCATTAAACTCAGCTTCCCCTCTGTGAAAAGAATATTCCATTTTTCAACTGTTCGCACCATTGCACTTATAAACATTCATTATTTGTATACTAACGACAACTGCAGTGCTTCTCAGCAAGTAAATTTTTATACAATATAGTTATTCATTTTTTGAGCATTCACCAATCTGTGACCCTACCTTTAAAAGCTAAAGCAGCTCTATGATATTGGACCCTGGTCTGTACTTCACACATCATTGCAAAAGTGAAAGACATTTTCTTGCACCATTGGAAACTGGCTTGTGAATTTGATTGTTGAAGTCACAAAAATTTGCCTCGCATTCAATTTTTGGGATAGGAGCTGGCCGTCGACCTCACCAAACTGTTCCTAACTTAGAATTTTATATTAGGAGTACATGTAGTTCCAGCCTTGCACTGCCACATGTAAACCTTACGATCAATCCTTCATGTTGGGACTAGTTACTCCAACTCGTCCTAACTCGAGATAGGATTAAATCCTAGCATTTCCTGAAATCGGCTGAAGGGAAACTAACTGCATAGTATTTTTATTTTTTTTTGGGGGGTGTTTTTCAATGAGTTAAAAGCCACTCTTGCACTCTTGTCTGACAATGCCTGGTGAGGGCAAGGCATTTTTTCCCTTGATAAACAACACCTTTATGAAGGAAATATTCCGTACATAACAACTTGAACAAGAACATTTTAACAAACCCCAAGGCAATGCCTAGGGACAAGGAGCGATTTACTGAATAGCTTTCAATTACTTTGACAATGCTTTCATTCTGCACAATAGTTTGGCATAGTCCTGTAGAAATTACGCATTACTAATGATACTAGAATGACGAAGTACATTCTACACAGTGATTGAGTAATGTAATAATTACCAGTTATCACAAAATTAGTGACAGCATTTGGGTGCTGAATAAAGTGTGATTTGCTCTTTTTGTCCTAACCTATGGACAGATAAACATACAACCAAAGCACCATAATATGGATACACCAAAAGTAAACAAAACAAGACAAAATTTAAAATGGCCATAGGTTGGTGAAATGGTGTGTTTATATTGAACGCCAAAGGATCTGTACGAATGCACTCTTCCAATAACCGTTCGTTACAGTTGAACCACAACACACGGAAATTAAAAAACAATCTTAGCGTCCATTCTAGTTTATTTTTGCTGAGAGCCGCAGGAATGTTTAATGTACACACAATCAGACAGTGAGGGACAAATAAACTGAAATCCAAATTCGTTTTTACAGGGTTGTTTTCGCATAATGTGCGTGGGATGATCGAGCTTTCTCCCATTAAGGGACCCTTTTTCTGGACGTTAACAAAAATGTGCTGAAAGGCATTCCTCGTCCTTGAGGTGTTGGACTTGCCTCCAATGACGATTTGTTGCGCAACTGCAAATTCACAGTCACGATAAATGGCTACATGTATGAGGTTTTCGAGGCAAGGTTTACCCTCGGTTTTGGAACCGTTCAATTGTTTTAAATTCATTTCAAGAGGTGGTTGCGTTTTTTAGGCACAGCCGAAAACCTGGAGCGTAGCCTTTATATGTCCACGCAGTTAACAGGAACACTCAATTTGAGAAACTTAACTGACAGTACTTCTCAGATTCAAACTTAATGTCTTAAAAACTGATGTCTTTTACGTTTAACCAAATATGTGTGGGCCACAGTAAACTGTACGGGTTGTTGGCTGGTAGTCTGTTTCTGCTTAGCAATTTGTTATTGTGCTTAGCAACTTTTTGTGCTCTCATGCATTTGTGGCTGCTTAGGTTTAGCGCCAAACTTCTGCATTAGCTGATTAGTATTATGAAGTATGCATCATGCCTTTATAATTGCATGTTGTGGCTGAGCAGTCAAACGTGCAAGTCTCGCACTCTGGCGTTTCTAATCACCAGAATGTGGGTTCGAGTCCCTGATCATGACACCTGTGTCCTTAAACAAGACACTTAATTACTATCACTTCATTGGGTACAGTTTCCTCAAATATGACTTCATTTCAGAGGGAGAAATATTTTACAGTAATAAACTATCTGGTATGAGCTTCATAATTTCACAAGGGAAATATTTTATTTTTTAGAAATGAGCATCATAATGAGTAAGCTTTCCGACTAAAATTAAACAATGGTCCTCACCAGGGCTCAACTTTTACACTGGACCACAGGCCTACGACCAGTGGTTTCAGTGTTTGGCCCAGGGCCAGTAAACTCAAGACAGGACAAGTCCGAAGGTCTTGTTTTTTTCTTCATTTCAACATCTTTGTCTGAAAAGAATGATTTTTAAATGTTGAGTTTGAGTCTCACAAATATCAGTCAATCCTACAGAATATCACCTGATACAACAGAAGAGAGAAATCTTCTCTCGTGGCTTTAAAATAAAAACAGTTTGGATAATAACAACATTTTGATTCTAGTCTCTTCTCATTTTGATTCTTGGGTGGATTTCACAAAGAGTAAAAGACTAGTCTTCTCTCGAGTTAGGACGACTTACTCATCCTAACTCTTAGTGAAATCGATTCCTTGTCTTGTAAAATAAAATCCTAAAGTCCTGCAGTCTTGTGAATCTCCAATCGTAAATAAAACCTTTAACCATTTTCATTCCTATATTTTCTTACTACCTTCCAGACATCGTACAGGATACTAGTTTTCGCATTGCTCTACTGCCTGACATGCCTGATATGTATGACAATCTTCTATGACGGCAGTAGCACGCAGGTTAAAGTGAAACCAAAGAATGGACCCACGCAGAAACCGCTCCGAGGTCCCGGAAAGGAAAAGAACGATACAATCAGAAGTCGGACATTATCCCCTGGTGGTAATTCTACCACGGGCAAGCCTCTCAATTGGAGAGATGAAATTACTAAGGATTTATTTCACAAGAAAGGACCGGATTTGTCTGTAGAGGACTATCAGTCGCTTCTAGGTAACAAGGTGAGCTCATTTTAACGAAATTGTGTTTGCTGATTTTTTATAGAATGTGCAAGTCTTGTGTTTTCTTTACCTTTTTTGGGTCCACTTTGGTCCCACATGCATTGCTTTAATGCATGAAGGAAATGATACTCTCGCTTAATGCGACTCATTGTTTGATTACGGGCAAGACTTACACAGTCTATCTGCCTATTGACCCCTCGCATAACACAAAACTAAAGCACCTCGGCACAATGCACATCTACCATTTCCACCACCTCGGGAGTCAATTCCTTTATGTACATTTTGACCCCCACAGTGGTCAGACCGGATAGGTGCGGGTCTAGTTTCATAGAGCCTCTTAAGCAATATATATTTCAACTGGCTGTTGTCCATGTTTCAGACCAACATCTTTTCAAGAGTGCAGATACAATTGCACTTCTTAAAACTTTAAGCGAAAAAGAATTGTATTCCCAGCAGAAAATGAACTACTGAAGTGATATCTATTTACTCTGGTCATGTTATAAAAGTGATTTTTTGTCAAATCCAATTCTGCAATCGGTACGTACATTGTACATATGAATCATTGAGGTCCATGTACTTGGTGTGTCCTTATATTAAAAAACATAAACAGTCAGACTTTATAAAATTGTGTTTTAATTTCATTTTTTTAAGATTTATGTGTTGAGTCTGGTTCTGAGCAGTGCAAATGGCCCTCCTCATTAGTTTAAGGAGTGCAGTTTATATCTCCCCTTGTATTTCTTAAACTGGGGGCACTGAAGGTATGTGACATTTTTAAAAATTTTTCCTGGTTTTGTTTTTGTCGTTACAGAGTATCAAATTCCAATGCAATCAGTGTGCAATAGTTTCAAGTTCAGGCCAACTTCTTGGCACCGGAGCCGGGCCTCAAATAGACAACAACGACTGTGTCTTTCGTATGAACAATGCCCCAACCAAAGGTTATGAAAGAGATGTTGGTCAGCGCACCACGGCCCGCGTCATCGGCCACGTCAACCTTAGGAAGATATTTGACGATCATCTAGACGCCCAATCGGAGTTCCTGGTGAATACTTCCACCAAAGCGGACTCCATTTTTATTCATTGGTCGTATCTGACCGAAATTGATAAGGACCCTCCCCCAGAGTACGCTCTGGCCGTTGAGCTTGCTAAGAAGTTTAGCAATGTCTCCTTCAACATGTTCACTCCACAGAAGATGAAGTATGCCGAGAGGTTATTCCATCATGAAACAGGGTTAACAAGGTAAGTCTTGACAACACAAAGGTGTAGACCCTTTGCGTATGACGTCACACACCCTAACTGACAGTCCCCTTACTGAGATCATTGGCTGAGAGTTTGTATTTCCATTCTAGCGTTATCCAGAAGACGACGATCAGAGCACACTGACTGAGACGTCGAGCTGAACAAACCGGCTCTTCTCAGAGCCACCTCTACTCACAAAAGAGATATGTACATGGTGTCACCGCAAACCTTACTTAGTATTTTTCCACCATGCATAGCCTGATCAGGTTTCCATTGTGTGTCATCAAAGATGGCGGTCAATGCAAGGGGTTTTTCGGGTTGGTTCCACTAATTTGAGGAAAGAGCATTATGCTCACAGGCAGGCCTGGAATTTCATCTTTGACAGTGAAGCCATATTTAGTTTGCAAAAGCTTTGGGAAATTTGAAGGGGGCTCTGAGGTGAAGACCACGGCTTCAGTGTAATTTCAGGCCTGCAATGATAGTAATACTAACACATTTCTGCTGACCCACAAGACTTGCACAATAAGGCGTATGGTCATTGGTTTAAGCGCAGAAATCTGCAAAAATCGGGACCAAATCCGTTTTCACCAGTGCCAAATTTCATAATGACTGTTCGCATAAAAACTCGCTCAGCAGAAAAGAAGCTTTGCTCAACAAAAACTGGTTACCAGCCGAAAGTTGTTGTTTCAACTGGTGCTCCACTAATTTTGTTTGCAACATGAGCAAAGACATTTGCTAAGCAGTAATTTACATTAAGATTTTAACATTTAATGTTTGACTTGTTCTTTATAGGTCTGAAGCTAAGACATGGTTATCAACAGGGTGGTACACCATTCTCTTAGCCATTGACTCTTGCCAGCAGATTAATATTTATGGGATGGTCTACGAGGACTACTGCAAGTAAGTCGCTATTTTCACTCAATACAACCCTCCTACTATTATCATGTTTCTCATTCTCTAAAAACAACTAACCCCATGCTTTACCATGCGAAAACAGTGGCATTTCGAGCCATTGACTTTTGCCAGTAGGTTAATAATTATGGGATGGTCTACGAGGACTAGGTCCTACTGCAGGTAAGTCCCTATTTGTCACTCAATACAACCCTCCTACTATTATCATGTTTCTTCCTCCATGCAACAACTAACCCTATACCTCACTATGCAACAACAGTGGTCTTTGAGGCACATACACAGGTATTGAACTTTGGTTTTGAAGGGGCACGGCAAAGTTCCATCTGGTAAGCGGCACTCTATGAGGAAAATTATTGGAACTTTACAAAGGTCACCACAGTGGTGCTGTGGGTGGTTTTGAGGCCTGCACACACATGCTTTTAGAGAGTAGAGCCACTGCCTAAAACCCTTCAATGATAGTGGTAAACTGGAGAAGCCACCATCTGTGTTCAATTGTCAACCTTTTCTTTCAGCAATGACTCTCAACCTCGCCTGCTATTAAAGGGTGTTTACCTTAGTGTTTACCATATTGGCCAAGATTTAATAGAAATACACAAGATTACAGATTTTCCAGATTACAGATTAAGATGGCATGCTGGAAACCGTCCCTGAAAATATGTTTGCCTGAGTGAAATGCTATAGTTTTGAAACATGATTTAAAAAGAACCTTATATTTTGTCTAAAACACAAGCTTCTAAAACTGAACATGTATAGGGGTGGTGTCCGGTGCTTCTTTATAGCTCCAATGAACAATTGAGCTTAAATTTACACATGTTTGTTATTTTATATATTACGTTGGGTCATAGTGTCTTCGGACATTGGTTGTTCATGCTTTAAAAGAAGGAGAATATGAAAAAGAGTTATGAAAATTACATTTTTGGTTTGTTTTCCCTTTGCAGGGAACATCCGAATGAAAACGTGCCGTATCACTACTACGACCCCAACTTCAAGTCCGAGTGTAAGTACTACCACTCAAGCGAGGTACGCCTGACCAGCGGGCATCTCTTCATTACGGAGAAAGCGGTGTTTGCGCGCTGGGCCAACATCCACAGTATCCATTACTTCAACCCACGCTGGCCCCCCAAGAGGTTTACCCTAAGCAACCAGTTATTGACGCCGTTCGTCCAGAGGTATCAGATCGCCCAGAACAGGCTGTTTTCCAAGTTGCCGATATGGAAGTTGTTTTTCCACTTTGCAGGGTTATTCTACCCATTGGTTCATTGATGATTGCCTCTTTGTTTTATGTATATATTGTTATTTATATGCATGCTTGCTAATTACTCATCACTTTCAATCTAAACTATGTGTCTATTGCCCTTTTTCGAATCCACGGCTTCGGCTTCAGGCTCCATTCTCTCGTCTGCTTAAGCCCTGAGCGCGTACGCAACGCACGCGCAATTGTCAAAACAACCGCGGGGCCAAGCTAGCCTGAGCCAAATGTGAGGCCAAAGCCCTGGTTTTGAAAAGGGCCTTATTTATGTTTAAAAACATTTGAAGAATTTGAGATTTATTTTAATGAAAACCATTGTAATTTTAAACCAACACTAAAAACCGAAAGTGAAAATCTATTCATTTTTTTGAATGAGACATACCTGGATTTGACTCACTTTCACAATAGTTTGAAAGATCACTTTTATGAATTTTTCGAAAGTACTTAAAAGAGTTTTTGTGGTATCACTTTTGTACTACATATTGCTGTGTGATAATTGGGCACAGGCTGGTATGATGATTGTCTGGAACCCCGCCTGGAGTCACCTATCCTAGTTAAGGAGACACTCAAAAGTCTTATAGACTGGTGACTACTTTGTTACCATGCTTGTTTATATGCTTAACAGAAAATTGTTAAGCAATATATGTTGCGAAAGCAGCTCTATGAAATTGAGCCTTGGCCCCACCCTGGTCTTGCATCTCGGACAAGAAATTTTGTTTGTCCCCCCTCCTTTTTGGCCTCCTTGCTCTGTCATAATAATTTTATGCTGGCCAATCGGGCAGGAAGTAAACCAAATAATACTCAAGATGTTTTTTTCTTCTTCTTCCTACGATGCATTAAAGGAACACGTTGCCTTGGATCGGACGAGTTGGTCTATTAAAAGCGTTTGTAACCGTTTTTTATAAAATGCATGGTTGGAAAGATGTTTTAAAAGTAGAATACAATGACCCACACAAGTTTGCCCTGAAATTGCGTAGTTTTCCTTTTACTGTGCGAACTAACACGGTCGGCCATTTATGGGTGTCAAAAATTTGACTCCCATAAATGGCTGACTGTTAGTCGACGAGGTAAAAGGAAAACCGTGAAATTTCGAGGCATGTTTGTGTGGATCATTGTATTATACTTTTACAACATCTTTCTACCCCTATGTATTTTATAAAAAACGGTTACAAACGCTTTTTAAAGACCAACTCGACCGATCCAAGGCAACGTGTTCCTTTAAACTCAGCATTACCACCTGCAACTTACTGCAACTTCAACCCTTACTTGTGATCCAATCTTTTTCTTGTTACCTTTTTATACTCCATGATCTGTATATATTTGTTTATGACTTAAAAGTATTACTTTTTAGGCAGTTACACAGCTACTCTTTAGAGTAGAGAAAATATGAATGGAGATCTTGGCGTCCCATAAACACAATGTCTGATTTTTCCGTCCCAACTAAAGAATCATCTGAACTATAGTTTGGACCTGTTTGAACTTGAGTGTTGACAGCTGAGACAGCTCACTTACAGCTTAGGCAGCCCAATCACAGATTGGGCTGCCCAATCACAGCTTGGACGGCCCAATCACAGATTGGACCGCCCTTTTCAGCTTGGACGGCCCAATCACAGATTCCAATTACAGTTTGGACGGCCCAATCACAGATTGGACTGCCCAATTACAGCTTGGACGGCCAAATCACAGATTGGACTGCCCAATTACAGCTTGGACGGCCCAATCACAGATTGGACTGCCCAATTACAGCTTGGACGGCCAAATCACAGATTGGACTGCCCAATTACAGCTTGGACGGCCAAATCACAGATTGGACTGCCCAATTACAGCTTAGACGGCCCAATCACAGATTGGACTGCCCAATTACAGCTTGGACGGCCAAATCACAGATTGGACTGCCCAATTACAGCTTGGACGGCCAAACTATAAAACTATTTGTATATACTATTAAGTTTGACTTGCATTTACTCTTGCCCTTTTTTTGAAATGTAACTAAGGAAATAAATTAAATAGCAAATATCTTCAGTTTTTTTTAACATTTTCTTTCAAGTGGTTACTTCTGTCTTCCTTGGCGATTTCAAAAGCATTTTCTTTTAGCCCTAGCTAAAGTGTCAGCACCAAATTCAAAAGTGTTGCTGAGTGCAAACAAATATTTAAATACTTAGTAGATACAGGGTAACAATCAAAACTACATTTGGTGTAAATAGTTTGCGACTTGTTTCCTGCCAGATATTTGCTCTCTTAGCTCGATTAAGATTAAACCATTTTTAGATAGGGTGGACACAATATGATGACACTACATGTATCCGAGTAACATGCCTGTGATATTTTTTTCACAGTACTCGGGAAAGTACTGAGTATACAGTGCTAACACACATCGGTGTATGGGTAAAAACCAAAATTAATATTCTTCATCCCCGATTGCAAATTTAACATCTATTATACATGTATTTGGTTTGGGTCAATTTGTCTGTATACACCCAAGCCACACAGTGCAAGTCTATATGGTCCACCAGTTCTCAAAGAGGCTAATTAATTTACATGTGTATGTGTAAGTGAAAGCTGAGCAAAGTAGGGGGTTTGATTATTACCTTAAATGCTCTTCGAGAAGTTGTCCGATTGTTGAGGATTGAAGACTAGATCCCAGTAACAATCACACACCAATGGATCTGGGCTCAATTTCACAAAGCACTAAGATCTTGTCAGTTTTACCATAGCAGTTTGTTGAGGATTGGGGACTGTAAGTGCAAAGAACAATCGCCAGTCAATGGATCTGGGCTCAATTTCACAAAGCACTAAGATCCATCTTTAAGATGAGTTGCCAGTATTATTACCATAGTGATTTGTAATGTGACACCACACTTTGCAATTGCGATTGATTCACCGTGCCAGGATTTTTCAAGAAATTTTACTCAACAATTGCATTTCCACTTTTGAATCTCTTGTAGAATTATCAGCATTTAAAACAATAAAAACAAAAACTTTATCTAAAAATGTTGTCAACTTTGCACTGCCCCTATTCACAAATACTCAGAATTTGTATTTGGTATAGGATAACCAATTTGAATAAGAAACAAGACCAAATTACTATCAGTATTAACTTGTGACTGTTTTATAGTATATACAACAAGCATTATCACCCACCAGCAACAACGACTACGTGTTTTTATATTGAAGTCTATAGCGTAAATATGCTTGAAGTGACCGCTACAACTTCTACAGCTAAATTGTGCTTTAGGACAGTTTTGGACATTTTCGACCAGAGATCGGTGCGAACAATCCCAGAAGTTTCATTTCATCAAGTTGATGTTCATAATGACAATGAAATGCATGGTGTTAGAAAGCATTCATATTTGCCTACCCATTGAAGCACTGAAGTAAGTTACAGATTATAAAGTAGATCTTTCCCTTCAACAATTTGTATAACTTTCTTTTGGAAACCTTTTTTATTTTATTTGTGTATATTTAGTAGTTTGAGCGGACTGGAATTAAGTCTTTTTTTTTTAAGGAGCTTTCATTTGATGTAGACGAATTGATACTGTAAGCAAAATGTGTAAAATAATTGTGGATTATATTATTCCATATGTTTGTACTGACAATAAGAAAAAAGTTATGAATTTTTGTTATTCTGTGTAAAATGCCCATAGAATCGGTGTAGAGTATCTGGAAAAAATGCGATTGTCTCTTGTCACCTAGTCTTGACCCAAGACGTCAGTGATCGATGGAGGATTGTGTATGTACACTCGTAGAAGTTTGTATTAGTGCGCCCACTTATGGCATGATTTAACCAACTTGACCAGTTCTCACTAAGTGTTACCAAATCCTGGAAAATTGTGTTAACTTTTTCTTCATTTTCTCCCCAGACTTTTCTAGGGTATCAATCAGCGAACAAAATGGTGGAAATTTAATTTTCCGCAATTTCATAAATAAATTTTGATGGGACTCGAGTTTCAAAAGCCACTGGTCGCTCGCGACAAGTTTGAATTTTAATTGTGGCTGGCTGTTTCCCTAGGAAAGGCTGGTGAAAAACAAACAAAATGTTTATCCAATGCTGCTGGATTCTTAAGATGTTAGTAAGAGTTAATGAAGTTGGTTAATCTTGTCGTAACAGTGTGCACTATGACTGATTACTACACAATCCACCATCGATCACTGAAGTCTTGGGGTAAGATTACTGGTTAATCACAGATACTTCATCGCTGTTTTGGGATAGATTCATATGATGGTACAAAAATGAACTTTTGTTTACCGCTTATTGTTTTCCATTGTCAGGATGTAAGTAATCATTACTGTTTTATGTGTATTTAACAAGTGTAAATGAACACCACAACAGTGGAGTGTGTGACGGTGAGTAGTACCTTTGAATTTATATGTTTGGTGTGAGTGTGTGTGTGGATTTGTCTATCCTTAAAAACTCTTCCAACATTTGCCTGAATTTCATTGCAATTGAGCACAGCTGGGTGCAATTGAGCACAGCTGGGCCCAATTTCATGGTTCGCTTACCACCGAATTCTGCGCTTACGAGCACCAATCGCCGCTTACCTGCAAGCGCCGCATTTCTGCACTAGGTGTGTAAGCGCAGAATGCCTAGTAACGTGGTGTGCACGCACACAAGTCAAAATTCCCTGCTAACCTGTGAAATACGCTTGACGTAAAAAGCATGGCATTCCTTGCTTCTGTAAGCACCGATTCTTTGCTTACAGTAAGCAGAGCCATGAAATACATCAATGAAAACGTTTTTTTCTTTTATTATTAAAAACACAAACCCACCTCACCATAACCCGTTTGATTGATTTGGTTTTTGTACATGAATTGTGACAGTTTTGTAGGTAAGGCTAAGTCAAATTTGTTGTAATAAATTTACAGTAAAACTGCAAATCTTTCTCCCAATAGACTGCGCAAGTCTTCAGTGTAATTGAATGTTGGGTTCTTATAAATTATGCAATTTGGTCTCCATTTTAAAAAGTCTTCACAATAGAACTCAATTGAAGTAAAAGTAAGCCTCCGTTAAACTATTCACAGTGTGAATCAAAACTCGAGGTATTGTAATTTTTCAAATGTTAAAGATTTCTTATTGATGGATTCTCATTGCTGGCAAAAAACAGATTAATTTTGTTTTCAAAAGCTTTATGTTGAGATATCTTAAGAATGGTACTTGAGTATTTGGTGCTAAATAAGAGTGCTGTGTTGATATTTGGAAATATTTTACAGTGACAGTCTGACAGTGTAGAACGGCTCACAGCAGATATGCAAAATTTGTATTTTGTACATTCTTAGATTGCTGGTTTTGCTGTATTCTGCCTGATGCTGCTGAACAATTATAAATGTTGCCAAGTAGAAATATTTACTAGCCAAAGTACAATGTTATGGACATGGCTTAATTGTGACTGGTTTTCCAAGTCGTTTTGCGCAGTAAAATAAACATGTCCAGCAATGTATTTGACACAGAGTGTTGCTTTTAATGTACACAGATACTTGCGCAGGAGAGTGGCCAAGTATAAGAACATGTAACGCTCTCAAAATATTTTATGTGTCCAGTTTTTAGTAATGTTTTTTATTTTTTATTAAATATCATTGTACATTAATGGGCGTTGTAGTTAATGGCTACTGGACACAGGTATGTACACTACAGTGTCAACAACATCTAATGGTTACTTTTTTGTTATTTGCCTATTGTAATAATTGTTATAACGTGGACAGTCACAAACTGTTCAACAATGTTGCTCCAAGTCAGGGCAGAACTGAGGAGGTGTTGTGTTATTTAAAACAACACCAGTATGATGTTCTTTTCCCGCTGTGTTTTGGATTTTACCGTAACAGCATTCTTGTTACTAAGTAATTATGGGAAGATTCTTCAGACAAAAAGTTTAGTAGACTAACATAACTCCATTGTACCAGTTGTGTATGACTTTTTTCTAACAATTTAACCGCGCTGCCAACACAACTTCCACAAAACAGTGGTGTTACCAATTAAATTTTGCAACTGCACGCTTGCAATGTAATCATAGTGTATGTTTTTTCAAGTGTTCAGAACTACATTGTATATAATTTATCTTGTTCTGACCACTACCCGTTGTTTGCCTAATGTTTTGGGCTGATATTTATGATGGATTGGTTGTCATAAAAAAGGCACATACTGGCTGGGCACTTCAAGCAATTGATATTACAAAATTAAAAGGCTGAATTTAATGTACAGTCCTTTCACAAAAGGCCACGTATTGTATATCGCAATGTTTTTTATATAAACATCACAAATTGTGAGTAAGAGTAGAGCTAGATTTAGTATGGTGTAGCTGTTTTGTACACTGTTTCAAAAGAAGTGCAAAACAGTTTAGTAGAGGGGTGGGGAGGGTGACTTAGTTATTGCTATTCTTAGCCCAATTTCATAGAGCTGCTAAGCATACAAAAATGCTTAGCATAAAAAAAATTCCTTGACAAAATTTTTTTAGCATAAAATTTCTTCCTTGATAACAACAGGATTACCAACCAAATTTTCATGTGATTTTCAGGATAAGCAAACAACAGCTGAATACGAGTAACTAGCAATATGCAACAAATGGACATTTGGTTGGTAATTCTGTTTTTTATCAAGGAAGAAACTTTATGCTAAGCAAATTTTTGTGCTGAGCAGCTCTATGAAATTGGGCCCTGTTTGTAAATATGGCGACATTATTTTACTGTAAGACATGCCCACATCACACAGACTGGTTCCATAAAAGACCCCTTGCAAATGACATCATTAGCCCAAAACAGTTCCGGTTCGTACTTCGTACGAATGCTTTGTGCGAAGTGAATTTCTCTACGTCACAAAGGAACAGGGAGTGCATACCACCTGTTGCATCTCCAAAATTTGCTTAGCATTCGCATTCGCAGGAAGAATGAACCGGGCTTTACTAAGGTCAATGAAGAGCTATCATTGGTTGAGAGGTGTGCGACGTGATACACGCGTGCATGCTTTCAAAGTGTTGGACATCAAAGATGGCAGCCATCAAAGATGGCAGCCAATGTAAGGGGTCTGTGACCAGAAGTAGAAAATGCATTGAACTTGTTTTTCTTTGAGGGTTTTTATGTCAAGACGAAACAAATTTTCTGGACCTAATGCCTTCCACATGAAATCTTCCATAAACTCAAGGTCTAGTCAGAATTACTTTGAATGATGAAATGAGTGATTCTTGGTGAAAATAAAATATGCCCAAAAGTACCAGCCTTAGAATTTCACCAAACTCATCCTAACTTAGGATTAATCTTAAAATTTTGGCGAGTTAAGTTCCGTAACCATAGACTATAGGACACATTGAAATCATCCTAAGTTGGGGTTACTCGTCCTAACTTGAGATAGGATTAATCCTAGAGTTTTGTGAAATCGGTTGCAGCTTTGGCTGATAAATTTATGTGTGCAGCACATGGGCGCACGTGTGACGTAACCATTTACAGGATTGCACAGTAAGCATGTTACACGAAAGATGCGCCACAGCAAACATTTCTCCAAGCTTGCAGTGTGTACAGAGTGGAAATTAATTGATGTGAAAATTGTGCAGTACGGTTTTGAAACAAAATTCCTTTTTGGGGGTTTAATTAAAATATGGTTCAGTCATGTTTGAGTACCTAGTCGAATACCATCAATAACAATACTTGAGTATTACTCAAGTACCAAGTACTACTAGTACCATCAAAACAGTACTTGGGTAGTACCCGAGTTACGTGAAATATGAGTTCTACAACACTGGACATGTCTGTAACCATATCAATGAGGCTTTGACCTATGGTATGAAATTATATGTAGCATAACTATGTATTATGTAGTTGATCATGTTCTAATTGTGATTGTCATAAGTGTGTGAATATTATCGGCTGGGCTAAGAATAGATTGTTGTTGTTGTTGTTTTCTCCCCACAAATGAGGGGAGAGCTTGTAAGATTGTTATTTAATACACACATTTTCCACTGAGATTGAGAATATTAAGAAACTCTTTCTACTCGGTGTTTTTTTATAAAGTGGCAACTACTTCAAAACATAGTCCTAACAAAACAACTTCCAGGCCCCAGTTTCATGGAGCTGCTTAAGAGGAGTGCTTAACAATATTCTTCTAAGCAAAAACAAGTAGGATACCAGTCGCAGATTGTACATGTGCAATGGTGTTTTGGCTGGTAACCGTATTCTGGTAAGCATCATTTTGTTGTGCTAAGCTACTTTTTTGGTGCTTAAGTAGCTCTTTGAAATTAGGCCCTGTTAGGCCCATCTTGTTTATGTCATCCTATCAAACCTTTTCGATATGATTGACATCAGAGAAGATGGGAAAATTAACTGATAGGCAGTTGGTGGTTTCAAACAATAACCATGTTGTTGTGTTTTATTTTGTGTTTTATTTTTTAAATTTTGTTTGGGGGGAGGGGGGGTTCAGTGGTATATGTTCTAGTGTTAGTTAACGTGATTACTCCAAGTCGTGTAGTGCTAAACAATAAAAATTTCAAATCTCAAATGAATTGCTTGTTAAAGGGTGTTTCTTTCTGCTTTCAAATATTATCCTATATTATCTTAAGCCAGTATAATACTTCCTAAGAAAGTGAATGTGAAGCGGTTCTGATATCACAAAAGCTAAGCGAATTTTGATTTCACAAATAATTCACAATAGTTGTGCTAATTCCCAGCGTAAACATAGCTGCGACGTCCAATTCGCTTCCGATGAAGCACTCACAGGAATAAGAAGTATGAACTGGACATAACTGAAAACATTTCTCCCCTGTTTACATGTACATGAACTGGAATAGACTTGATTTCCAGAAATAGACTTGATTTCAAGTCTGAGAATGCTCTTATCAGCAGCATCAGATAAACTAAAACAATGTTAAGCTGTTCCCAAATTGGCGGCTACAGTTGTTATGGCTACAACTGTTGCTATAGGTCCTCCTATACTTCAATGCACAATGATGCGACAATCCAGCCAAAGCCACCTGTATTGGCTTAGATGGGCAGATAGCAACTAGACATCCTCAAGGCACAAGAGGGGGCTATTTCAGCCCTCCAATCAAAGCTGTGAATTGATATATGAAACCTTGTGAATTAAAAAATGCACATGCACACAAGGGGTACAAGACTAGACTGAACATTTGATTGTACTGCATTTGGACTGAAAATGGCGTCCACAACCATGTGTCCAAAGAAAACAGCCGTAGATTTCACAAACAGTTAAGACTAGTCTTATCTCGAGTTAGGACGAGTTTGTCCCAACTTAGGACTAGCCATACGTTATTAAATTCTCCTAAGATTAGTCTTAACTCTTTGTGAAATCGACCCCTGGTTTCTCCATGTTGCAACTCTTATATTGAATCAAAGCTCTGCCTCAAACATTGTGGTTTAGATGAAGGGTAAATTTACAAACATTGTCAAATGGAAAAAGCAACTGTCCTTTCGAAAAAGGTTCCTACTCAAAAAATTGTTCTGTGAGTAAAAGATACACATATTCAATGCGCTTTACAATAGTGTCCCAGTCATTGGGCAAATAACCTTCCTTTTCAATCAATCTTTCTCGGCTCCCTTGGGAGCCTTTTTTATACACAATATCAACCTCAACCCTCGCCAGTACCACTCACTCATACACACGAGTGAAGAGAAGCAGTTACGTGTATAGTAAAACATGAGCTCAAGTGTAATGACCGGGACTCAAACCCACAATCCGACGACTACCAGAACTTGAATCTGATGCTCTTAATCACAACACCACTAAGCCACCATCGCACGTCGCAACACAAAAATAAATAACAACAAGATGACAACAAGACATACTAAAAGAAGTTTCTTTATTACCTGATCTCACCATTTGCCATTTCACCTTCTCAATGTTATACTTCTGAACAAATTAATTTCAGGTTGTACTAAGCACAAAGAATGACTTCTGATTGTACACATCACAAACAAAGAGGGGTAGACATCGGTGTAAAAATGACACCTAATTATTGGCAGAAAATATAACGGTGTAGAGAAATCTCGACCGCCACACACTTTTTTTCAATCATTGGCAAGCTTGTTAGATTTCTAGCGTTGTAAATGTCCATGCACAAGCAAAATTCCTCAATTTTAACACGACAAAAGTCATTTTCACAAATAATGCTAAAACCTTATTTTGCAATTTGGAAGCCAAATTCATTCTGAAAAGTCAAAACCAACTGGATTTACCACGTCATTTACAACAGACCTTAAAACCTGCAACAATTTTTTTTTACAAGTAATTAATCAGAAGTTTAGACTTGTCTTTTGACTTTCACAGGTGGTTAACCAATGGGAGACTTTCTGGGACGATAGAGGGCAGCAGACTTACCGGGTAAATCCATTGTTCTCAGAATTATGCGCATGTTCAGAACTACGTAAACAATAAAAATTTACCCGGTATGTCTGCTGCCACCTAGCGTTGGAAAGTCTCCTATTGAAGATCAAAGTGTAATACTGAATGGGATCACAACACTTTCACATTTTTTTTAGATGCAAAAGTTTTTTTTTCGCTAACAGTTAAAACTAAACAAACAGTTAAAACTAAACAGAGTTGGAAACATTTAAAAAACAAGACCTTCATTAAAACTCCTCTTTAAAACTTTTGTCAACAGTTTACAAAAAAACTCAATCATTACACTATGCCTTTTCGCCCAGAAGAAATATTATCAAGCATCATCATCCTCGACTCATCAGTACAAAACATCTAGACCATCTAGAAGGAAAAACTCAATGCCTTACAAGGCTTTTAACATTAACAGTGCCTCTACTGGTTGGCAAGTAAGAATACATTTACATTTTTGTTGCATATTTTTCAATACCTTTTGATATTTTTTTCTTTCACTCTCAAAGTGATTTTTATAAATAATAATAATAATAATAATAATAATAATAATAATAATAATAATATCACATTTTTTTGTCTTACTCTGTACACGTTTACTTACATCTAGTTGTTTTTTTTTAATAATTTACATAGGCATTATTTGGCTCAGGCCTGTGGATTGAACGGCTTGAGAGCAGCCACAAACCAAAAACAGCTCATTAAGCACCAAAAATAATATACCAAAAATAAATAACACAAAAGCCATGACAATAATGAACAACACATGCATAAAATACAACAACGATTATACGGAACTAATTAATCTAAGAAAGAGCTGTTTGGTAGACTTTTAAAAGTCAATTATGAGATCTAATTTCAAGCTTTGCAGGAAAATTACCTATTTAGAGTTAAAAGAATTTGAATTCAAATTTGTATCACAAGTCATTCAGACTCAAATTCTCTGAAAATGAAAAACAGTATTTAAAATTTTTTAAAACCACAAAGTGATTGATTCAAAATGTTAAAATTGTGTGATATCCATTTTTTCCATTTCGATAAAACTAACCGACTTCTTCATCTGTCAGAAAAAAAAACTAAAGGGAAAGAGTAGCAAACTAAAACGTCAAGTTAAAAAACTCCTGCTAGTGTAACTTGCATTGTAACTTTCCTAAACAGACTCTTAATGTAAGAGGCATCATGCATAAACACAATACAAAAATGTCACTACCGGTTAAGTAAGTCGTTTAACGATCTTTCGTCTTCACATGAAAGAATAAGTTACTACCTCCAGTATATATTATTCTTTATAAAGCCTTTGGTTAAAAATCTTCAGGTGCACTGCAAAAAACTGTACAAGATTACCTAGATTCATCAAATATAATATTTTTAATCTTTATACA
Source organism: Asterias rubens (assembly GCF_902459465.1). NCBI lineage: Eukaryota > Metazoa > Echinodermata > Asteroidea > Forcipulatida > Asteriidae > Asterias > Asterias rubens. The sequence goes on along the minus strand of NC_047069.1, from coordinate 14,278,724 downwards.
TGTACGAAGATGACTTTTACAATGAGGCAAATTTCATATCACTGAGAAGCAGAAATTTTTGTTAACCAACCATCTTTTTGCTAACCAACCATCTTTTTGCTATTGCAAAAAAAAAACACTTTTAGGACACCATTGTGAATGTGATTTTGGCATTTTTAAATGGTAACCTCTTTTCTGCCATGCAATGATTTAAATTGTGCTAAGCAAATTTTTGTGCTTACCAACTTTATGACATTTGGCTTAGTCTAGTCTGCTGCAGGCTGGTCCAACAACCTTACAGCTACAGTTTGGAATGGCTCTACTAGTTTATAACAGTTTAGCAGCAGGTATCTACATCATTGTAACAATGTCAAGTGACGAGACACTGGACCAAGTTCGCACAAGGACTGTTCGTCGACCAGAGACCAACTGTTATTGCCTGGTAACCCACATGTTAGGAGCATGAGCACCAGTTAATATAGGCTGCTCGTCGAGATATAGTCCCTGTCTAAACTTGGCCCTTTTTGTTGCTTATTGTTTCTTCTTTGTAAATAAGCAAAAAATGGTTTGCATCTTTCTTGAACATTCCAAGATGTTTGTTCCCATTTAGCGTTAAACCAAGTCTCAATGAATTTGATTCACATGAGTGTTGAGGCATTTCAATGTGCATAAATAACTCACAGAGAATCTAACATTTCAAAAGCTCCCAAGAAACCCTTTGGCAAATGAATCCATTCAAACTATGAAAAATATCATTCATACTTGAGTGAAATCTTTCACCTTGGTTTTTTAAAGCACATTTTGAAACTCTTTGAATTCAACCTTGGCTGTCCAAGATGGATGCAAGACTCACCCAAGTTTCTCACAGATTTCAGAATATTCATTGAATTTGTTCATATAATTAATACTCAACTCATATTTTTGAAATCAAAACTATTAAAATAAATTTAAGCATTTGCTGAAAAAAAAAAAAACAATTCAAAGTAAAATAAAAAATAAATTATTTTCTTCTTAAAAAAAAAAACCCAAAGAACTCTTTGATCATAATCTGTGTGCAGTGATCTTCACTGTACCAGCTTCTCATGCGAATAAATTAAAACCTATACTAGTGAACACAAACAATAACTACTAAGCCACTGACTGACTCGGTTGTTATTGTTAAACTAAGTTTACAACTACACATAAAGTTAGTGGGTTTTTTTACTCAAGTTGTCAAACTGTTTAATATATATTTCTTTCATTTGGATTTTCAAACGGAGAAGAAATTCATTATTTCATGGTAGTTCCTCTTCCATGTTAAAAATGCACAAGAAAAATATGTGGACGAACAGTAGGTGGGGAATACAGATAATTGCTCAGTGACGATCAGTTTGAATGTAGTTGTCATAAACATTTGCAGTCGTGAAAAAACAAACATTAGTATCAGAGATTGAACAAAATCAAACTGAAATAACTATCAAATTCAAATTTCAGTATCTCTCTGGAAATTCTGTCTAAAAATTTTGATTAAAAATGATACAAATGATCACATTATGTCCAATGAAACTGTTCACAGTTTATATCAGACACGCCTTGAACATTTAAAAACACATCTCTTTGATTTAACTTTCCAAATGTGTTGATATGTTGACGCATAAGTGCAATCTGAATGCTATCTTTAGTCAACCCAAATCACAGAGTAACAATTAAAAAACATTCCCAATCCAACCTGGTAAACTACTGTACACAACATACCAGAACGCTACTATGCAACCTCAATGGACTGTAAAGGAGGGCACAGGGGGCAATAAGTCGTCCTCAAGTCACCTCAATGGACTGGAGAGGGGGACATGGGGACGACATCGTCTCCTCAGGATCATTCATCATCTGTGATGAACAGGTGGATCCCAAGGATGGCAACAGCTGCCCCTGGGGTTGGGACAGCGCCCCCTTTGGGTGGGGAGTGACCGATGCGGGGAACCCCTCCGCACCGGAGTCTTCGTTATACAGACGCTTGATACTGGCGTAGATATCTTCATCTTCCTCTATCTGATTCTTGTGCTTGGCTAGCTTGGGGTCGTCGATGTATTGATGACCTGTGGTGCTGGCCTGGTCGTGGCTGCCGTGGGGATTGGGGTGGGCGACAATGTAGACGGCATTGAAGCTAGGATGGCCCATTAGAGTGCTGGTAATTAACTCACGACATCGAATAAGCTGCTGATTATTCACCTGTGGATACAAAATGTTAATAAGTCAAAGTCAAGGTTCAAGGGGTCATGTAGAGTCAAAAACATAACACATGTAAAAGCTGACAAGGAAAACAAATTGAAACTAGTTAGGGTCAAATTTTAATTCACATCATCCCATTTTTAGAGACCCCAATGTAATAAAGCTACTGAGGCACACAAATTTGCCAAACAAAAAAATGTCATCAGCCAAAATAATGTCATATGAACCGTTTGCAACCGACACCTGCTTAATTTTGCTTAGCAGAAACTTAAGCTAAAGAGGCTCTAAGAACATGGACCTCTGATACAAGGTTAACAAACTAGGTACGAGTTATAAACGCATTTATGAGGTTAAGATAAGCCTTATGTTTGATAAAGACATAACAAACACTACTTTTTAAGCATGTAATGTAATTTTTTGGTAGATTCCCTGTTTTAAGTTGGGAACAAAAATCAGAGAATGGCAATTGGCTCAACTATGCTAGGCCTAATTAAAAGCGCCCTTCTCAATACCTGTAAGCAGGAAGCAAACATTGTTAACAAAACAATCAAGTAAGGTTCACCATAAAAACAAACTCTCTATGAGCTGTGGTGGTTCTGAGAAGAACCAGTGGACTAACCAGGTATGATATACATGTAATAACAATAGAGCTATTATTATTATATTATACCTGGTTAAACAACTGGTTTTTATAATAGAGCTATTATTATTATATTATACCTGGTTAAACAACTGGTTTTTATAATAGGGCTATATTATATTATACCTGGTTAAACCACTGGTTCTTCTCAGAACCACCACAGCTTATAGTATATAGCGCAATTCAAAAAATTATAATTGCACTTCACAAACAAAACAAAAAACAACATAAGCAATTAAAACAACAAGTTCTAAGATTGCGTTTGAAAGCATCAACTGCATTTGTACCTTGGAAAATAATGAGTACATTTTATCAAGTACACGCAGCAGTTTGTTAGTCACGTAACTGAGTACAAGGGCATGGTGTAGGCTATAAAAGAAAACAAAATTCTGACTTTTCTAAAGGCAAACAAAAATCAGAGTATCTGAAGCATAATAATCCATCGCTTCTTTTCTATTACGAGAGATACTTACACCAATAAGACGTTGAAACATCATGGACAGCGTCAACCAGTCCCGACTGACAGTCTCCAGCTCTAGGCTGAGCAGGCCCAGCGCCAAAGCGGACGGGTGGAACGTCGCCAGCTTGTGATTGGTTAGGCACTGACTGAGACGTCCCGTCAGGATGGACAGGTGACGCGATGGTGTCATGTGACCCAGGGGAGACAGAAGCTTCGGGAACTGGGTCAACAGCATGGCGTGGAACTGAAAATGCAAAAAGGGGGTAAAGTATGTTAATTTATGTGAGTTCATCGCTTCCATTTAGAAGTCCAATCTCCTAACTTCTTAATTTGAATTGGTGACTTTGGCCTCGACTACGAGTGAAAACAATTTATTTTAATTAATATACAAATGCAATCAAAAGGGAGAAAGATGTACACATCAAAATGTGAATTACAATGCAGCGTGTATAAAATAAAAATAGTTTTATCATTTGTATCACACCCTGTTATTTTTTCTGTCAGGCCTGGAATTTCAAGGGCCATTTTCATTTTACAATGGGCACTACCATAGGGAAATCATAAAGTGAATGGGGAACTTTTGAAGGGGCACCAATAGGGCCACTGATTTTCCGTTTCAGAAAAGTGCAAATTCCGTTTGGCAAAAACATGAATTCCGTTTCAGGCACAAAAAATTCCGTTTCATGTTTTTTTAATTAGATAAAAGGTTGTTTAATACCCAGGGACACACTTATAAAAATCAATTTGAGATAAGTTGCACTGTTGACTTCGTAAAATGTTCATTTGAACTGACGAATTTCAAAAAAATACTTTTTTTTATAATTGTGGATTATTTTGTATACTGCTGTTCTAAAAAGGTTGCACTGTGACTGCAGTATCAATGCACATGATGTGATAGACTTGATTCCAAGTCTAAAACTGCAGTTGATTCTCTGTATCAGCCACATTGTAGGCTAATGACAGGAGTGTATCCACAAGAGGGCGCTGTTTCAGCATGATCAAAGACTTGGGAACAAGTCTATGGACGTGACCATTCTCCATCCACAAACAAAATGTCAGCCATTTTGTTTTCGCTTTGGCGACAGAATGTTGACAGTTTACGGTTTTATTTTAGACCTTTCCGAGATGAAAAAACATTGTATGTGTTCTTATAGATCATAGGTAAGCTAGTTTGTGTATTATTGTTGGTAAAAGAGAGGGAGAAAATGCAATTTGGGTGAACAAAAAATGTTTGCCGCGAATAATGCCCTTCGCTTAACCATGTTAACAACGTGTGTACATCATGTGTGTAAACATTGAGGATGGTGTGAAGTAGAACAGAATGATCCACGGTTACGATCTCGTACTTTTTAATGGTCTGATTTCTGATGCCTTTTTAGTTTAACAAAAAGAATCTTAATAAAGAATGCAATTTCAATAGTTTTGGCGTCAAGAAAAAAAAAAAAAAAAAAAAAATCAAATTTTCTGAAATCCCGTTTTCCGTTTCAAAGGGCGGATTCCGCGAATTCCGTCCGTTTTCCGCGATCGCGGAAAATCAGTGGCCCTACACCAAGGCCAAGACCAGGGGCAACAGAGGCCATGGCCTCCATGTAATTCCAGGCCTGCCTAAGTTAAACTCCTGAGCTATCTTACCATCTGCAGAAATTCCAAGGAGGTGATCGTGGTCAGGTCCCACTTGAGCTTATCTAGAACAATGAGCTCCATTCGCAGAACCTCAGCTACAGAGAAACTGCAACCGCTCTCCTGGACAAGATCCTCGGTGGCGGGCACATCCTGAGTAATTACAGAGAGAGAATAAAGTAATTTTCATTTCAAAACATTTATTTTAAACAGAGAATAAAAGTAACAAAATAACAAAGAACAGTAAGATGAGAATTGGAAATTATGGGCATAACCAGAAAAGCTGAAGCTGGTGGTCGGAAGTGCTGGGCGAATAGTGAAATTTTGTTATTCGGATACCGCTGGCCAACTATCCGAAATTACCCGGATTGATATTAGTTCTAGTCACTCGGTTCATTCATAAAAATGACCGGATCTAATTTAAAGATGGCGATTTGCTTTTTCTTTTGATCGTGATTGACTCTACGTGAAGGAAACTTTTGTAATCTTTGAACAAAATACGTCAGAAATGTCACTCTTCACGGAGGTGAGCATAGTTAAATACTTAATTTATGCTGTTTTATGCTGTCCTAATAGAAGTTTCATAAGGATTCAGACAAAACATTCATATCAGTTGTCGCCCGAAGTCCGCGGATATTCGGATATTAAAGAATATCCGGTTACTTGGTTGTACAGAACTATCCAGTTTATAAATAGCTATTCGCGCCCTATGCGGATATCCGGTTAAGAAAAAAAAGGCATTCGCGGTTACGGATAGGAAAACCTATTCGCCATTAACCGGATATTCGAATAATTCGCCCAGGCCTAGTGGTCGGTATGCCCAGACAAACAAAAACATAAATGGACTAACAAGTTTTGATTGATGTTGACATGAAATAAATGTATCTGAAATGAAACATAAACATTACAGGTATAGTGTGAGTAGGTACGACATTTAGCTAATACAGAATAGACTATAATATGAGACCTTAAGTGGCTTGAGAGGGGTGCAACTTATACAATGACACAGGACTACGCGTATGTAAATTAGTTTTGACTTGGGTGAAGACATCTACATCGCTAACTTGTTACTTAGATGGTAAGATCTACCATGCAATAGATAGATCAATTTGCAAGAGCGGAAGTTCATGTCATAGAGTAGGAAAAACAAGCTATTTTAAATTTGCCATTTCCTTTTATCTTTCATGACGCACTTATCATGCGCTTGTTATATTACAAGAGTATAATTTAACTTATGGCAGTAATGTACGTGAATGGAAAATATTAATTCTATGTGGCAGATGTTTCGTTGGACTGGAGATAATTTCATGCTTTTGACTTTACAGTCAATTTAATTTTATGGTCAAATACGGGTACAAAATATCTAATACCTCTAGAAATTTAAAATGAAAAACTAAAATTAATTCCGCTTAATCTTTAATGCTCTGACATGCATCATTGAATCCATATTTATTTGTAATGGATTGGTTTTTTGTGTGGGTAGATACCAAGTTGTAAAAGTAATTGTAAAAGTGTCTCAATCACACTTGTTATGCACAAACAATTTTTTACCAATATTGAAATTATTTATATTACATTTAGTTTTTATTTTAAAAAGGTATCTATTTAAATACAATATTTAGTCCTAAGTTAGGACCAGTAACTCGTCCCAACTCGAGATAAGACTAGTCTTAACTCTTTGTGAAAACCACCCCTGGGGCCGATTTTACTAACGTCTATGTTTGCGATCATTGCTAACACACTTGCGATGAGATCGCAAACCTCAAATCCATCGCAATTGCGATGTTGCTAATTCTGCGTTTCACTAAAGTCATTGCAATTGCGATGACGTTAAAAGGGGAACAAAGTTTTTGTACGAGGCTAATAGTAGTGACCTTTGACATCCCGCAACAAAATCGTCGGTCGTCGCTCGAAATGAAATGGCATTGTGCAGTTTATATGTAAGTCGTTGTCATGTTGGTGCCTACGAACTATTGTGGACGATGTTTAGGCATTCATTTACAAAGGGTTAAAGCATTTATAGGCCTATGGCCTCTATTATAATTTTAGATTTTAATAAACAGTTTTCGTAAATCTGTTGTTACGGTGGGGTTGATGAAAGTTCTGACATATCTGTCTAATAATATAGCTTCACACTGTCAATTTGCCAATACATTACACATTTTTCTAAAAATGATGGTTAAAATATTCGAACCCATATACTATCTCCTTTTTACCGATATTAAGGGGCTCTTTGCTGCAGTTGTGTCGCTGATAGTTGTCATCGGCAATCTGAGTCTACCAGGTAAAAGACCGCAAGACTAAAAAAATGTAGCGCCACTCATTTTACTCTAAATCACGGGCAATTTATACGTCAAAACGTACACCGCTATAATTATAAGCACATAATGGCGCGATGTATCATAAGTTTGCGATGAACTTTTACTTTGCGACCACTTACATGTCATCGCAAGATTGTCATCACTAAATAAAACTTTGCGACGAGTATATTCATCGTTAAGTTTTAGTGAAATCGTCGGCTAAAAATCCATCGCTAAGTTGCGATGGATTTTAGATTTAGCGATTGATTTCGGCGTTTGCGATGACCAAAACGCGTTAGTGAAATCGACCCCAGAGCTGTCAAATTAATTTATTTTAAGTTTACCTCATCCTCTTCTCTAAGCTTGGCACCCAGGAAGAAACAACTGAAGGCAATACATCTTAAGTACTTGGGTTTTGCCTGTTGAATAAAAAGACACAGCAATTAATAAAAATGAATCATTCACTCTCTTGAATGATTTTACAAGGTCTGTCTTCACTCTTAACAAAATCAAACACTATGTTCCTTTAATTTAGCTGAACAAAAAGTGTCTGCCTTCGATTTCACCAAACTCTTTTTAACTTAGAATTAATCTTAAGACTTATGACGAGGCACGTGTCTTGAGTGAGGACTAGTTACTCGTCCTAACTCGAGATAGGATTAATCCTAGCGTTTCTTGAAATCGGCGGGTGGTCACAGAGCAAAAGTAGGGACCATCAAGTAACCAGAGGCAGTGACCTTTTTATTCGATGTCTTCATCTGAAATCATATCAAGAGCCGTTGAAGCTTGATGTACAAAATGGATGAAATACATTAGTCCTGTTGAACTACATGTATTCTATTTCTATAAAAACTAAACAATTTTACTATCTTTCAATAGGCCTATTTGGCAGCATTGTGCAATGACATCTTATGTCAATGTAATCATTGTTGAATTTGATACTCCGGTAATACAGTTCTTAAAAAAAAAAAAAAAAATACAAGAAAAAGATATTTGTCCCACAGTTGAAAGCGTTCATCAATCATAAAATGTGTAATTATAGATGGAATGATGAAATTGGATATTCCTGTGTAACTTTCAATTTTCAATTAACAATAATTGTTCCAGCTTTCTAAATATCTTTTTCAGATGGTATTTTATAATAATGTAATGCTCTCAAACCCACAACAGCTGCTGAGCGGAAATGAATATTGATCAACAACGCAATCATGAAACCATGCACAAAGATTGTCAGCGAGTACTGCAGGCATAATGAATGCACTGTGCACTGCCTGCACTTATGAAACACTCTTTTCTTTATCTTTCGCAACAATGTGCATGTGATGTACATGTACATGAACATACAGGCCACAGCACTGTGCATTCAGGGAGTGCATGTGCAGACATGTATTTGGTACATGTACATGTACATTGTGCTTGTAAACCACAGAGCAAGCATGTCCATTGTAGTCAGAAACCTTTCAATGTTATCTTGAGACCCTTGGCTCCAATGATCAGAGTGACAGTCACTGCTGACAAAGGGACTAACAATTTGAGGGCTGGTGAAATGTTGACATGTCAAGTTTTTGAAGTAAATCAAAAAGCAGGATTTTGTTACCTACAGAAAACGGCAGTTATTCCATTTTAAAGGTTAATTTTTAAAGAAAACTGTCTGAAAACTGAGACTCTACCACCCTTTTCTGTATTGATCAGATTGTCTCTGATACTTCCCTGTCCAAAAAGCAACCATGAAGGAAATTGGTTTCTCAAATTCCAATGAACAAAAAAACAGGATAATTGTTTACGACAAAAATCCAAAAATCCAGGAAACCACTTTACTACCATAACGTTTGCAAACCACTAAAATACTGTACAGGTAAAGACAGCGAAAGTCTGATGTTCCGTCATTCCAGGAAATAAGTGGAACAAACTTTGTGACGCAGTTTAAAAATGGATTGTATTCAAAGAATAGAATTTTCTTTTGTAATTATTGCAGTCACTTTTTGTCAGTCACTATAACTTTAGGTGAAAATGGATGGAACTATCTGGAATGCTCAATCCAAAGAACATAAATCCCCACCATCATTGCACAACGTTTCAAAAAATTCCCTCCAATATATATTTCCCCATTGCCATTAGACCTTACTCTATGGTTAGACACTCCCAAAATCCCCACTGACACTTGCAGTGGTTTGAAGCTTATCTTGTTTGCACTGATAACAGCAACACTCAAAGTTCATCCATTGACAGGTTCACTGAACAAACTTTGAGCCCTCCAGGGTGTTTGACCTGGCCCACATATATATAGGCTGCTCTGAATAGAATCAAACATTTGACCTTGCCCCATGACTAACGTAAATGCTGTGGTTAAATACATGTAGCTGCAATAATTCGTTCCACAATTGTGCACTCAATATAAGCAGAAGAACAAGTTCCAATCCGCCCCTCAAATCTGCACGCAAGCTGGTTCAGTTGTTTACAAAATGCTCTTGCATCATGCTTGCATTTCTAGAATACTTACAGCAAAATTAATTGAATTGCATCATGTACACCCATTTAATTTCCAAAGATTAAAAACCATAATCCTGCCAAATATCTAACATTAGTATTAGTCTTTAGGATTGTCAATTTCTCATTTTGACAAAACAAACAGTCACTCACCTAAAAATTAGCCACTTGCAAGTTAAATTTGCATGTCTGGCACCACTCCTTGTTTCAATACCATTCTGAATAGTATTCAACCCAGCCTCAAAGTAACCCACAGAAATTGCAGATGCGCCCTGTGCTTTGCTGCGATGCTCTTAGCAAAGTTCCGATACAAGTTTACATTTTCACTCATACATTGAGTGCCCCTTACCAGAGGAACATTGTTGTGCCCTTTCATGAACCTCAGGCCTGATACTTCACGGAGGCAACTAAGCTTGGGCGATATCGATTTATTTTATTCACGATATATCGCCAACAATATATCGCGATATTCGATATAATCGCGATTAATTAAATTTGACATCATCAGTCTTCAAACTCAAAGTGAAAGTTGTAGAAGAGACAGTCATAGCTTAAGAGAGGTGTTCTCATGACCTATTCTTCTGGTTTTACTCCAAACCTATGGGGTGCAAGATGTCTCAGCTAGCAAATACATTGCGATATTTAATCGATATTGCGATATATCGCGATTATTGCGACTATCGCAATATATCGCAATATATCAATATTTCGATTAAAACCAAATCCATCCGATATCGAAATCGTTTCCAAATTAATATCGCGATATTCGATAATATCGTGATATCGCCCAAGCTTAGAGGCAACAAAGGCGATTGCCTCCGTGTCCCCTGGTCATTGCCTTGGTGCCCTTGAAATGCTCCAGTACAAATTTGCAATTTCATCATAGGGTGCCCTTTACCAAGAAGAAAATGCCTTGGTGCCCCTTGCCCTTTCAAAAACGAAGCATACAGGCCTGGAACCTAATTCAAGGCCTGTAGCTAATTTGATACTGTCTAATTGTTTGAATTGGGGAACCTCACCTTAACAGCCATAAGGAACCTGTCCAGTAGTTCAGCACTCTGCATAAAAGTTTCAGGGCAGTATTTGAATTTCTGGTTCCATTCTAGGATCCACTTCACTGCCTCATCTCTATGGCTGGGCTGGATTTCATGTTCCTTTAAATTAAAACATTTCGGGACAAATTTGGAAAGTTAGTGAGAAATAAAATCTTCAAACTATTGTTATTTTATTTTGTTAAATAACTCACAGATTAATAAGTAACCCCTTGCAGATGCGGTACACAACTTCGCAATATACGCCATTTCTACCTTATTTGGGGTAAATTTCTTTGCCTCCCAAAATAGGGGACATGAAATGCGCGTGTAAGCGCGCTGCGCAACCTACATGCAAGGGGTCAATACGAGAGTAAAATAATCCCAACAAGTTTAAAACCAAACTGGTAATTCCCAGACAACAGAACCTCATATTCTTTTATTGTTTGAGAGTCTCACAGCAATTTGAAACTGTAAGTGAAATCAGATCTACAAATGAAATAATCACGTCACATTTGAAGCAACTCAGTGATAATCCAAATGGCACTATCACAAAGCTAAATGAAGGATTTTTGAGTTATCATAATCGACTGATTAGGTGAGGGCTGAGCATTATATTCTTTTGGCCTTCGCTGGACATTGTTTGTGTAGTCTGGGAGTTTTAGTCTGGAGATACTGTCATATATGTAAATTAATGAAATATTAAATCAAGCTGTCTACATGAAAACTTGAATACAAGGCTGATCATGTAATCACATTTTTTTTTAAACAAACATTTTTTACAGACTTTCAGAATATGATAAAATATTATTCAATCAAACATAACGCATCATTCGAATATAAATACATCACAATATTCACATTTTTAAAGGCAAACAACTGCACACAATAAAAATACTTGTTTGTGATAAATTGATGCAAATCAGTGCACCATCAATCTGGAAAAATTTCACATACAAATATTTGACAAGTTATGACAATAATAATAGCAACAATTTATAAGTAGCTCCAAATCCATCGATAATTAATGCCCCATGGCGCTTACAGACAACTCTTCAGGAAAAAATACATAGAAAGTCATCAACAAAATGTGAACAGACAGACATAGATCAAATACATTTGGTTAGTTTGTGCGGTGGGATCAACATTCAACAGAAATAAACAATGCAATAGTCACAATCAATCATTCAATCAGTAATGTTTTCTTCCGCACAAAACTGAGAATCTGTAAGGAGTCCTGATTGATGACAGATATTATTTACCTCTTCCATGGGCTGTTTGAGAAGAAAGGGCCTCCATACTTGTCGCTCTTTGGCGAGGGACTCAGAGAGCATGTTGTAAAGCATGCTGGCCTGAAGCCTCTTCCCCGAGGAACATAGCATGGCTAGAGCCGACTAGTCCCAAACCACACACAGCAACCACAGGCACCTGCAATTAATTAATCAATTTTAATTAATAAATGCTTAGGTTGATAGGCAAATATTCAACCCTTTTGTGTGATAACATTCACTATTTTGTGTTCCTAAAAAAAGCTAAATCCACTACACAATTAATTGTAAATTTTAGCTTTAGGTTCATGAATTGTTTTCTTCATGTAAATTGTAGGCTGAAGTTGACAAAACCTGCAAATTGCAATATTTTATTTTTTAATATATAATAATTAATAGGCCTAGCATTAAACAAAAAGTTAGTTCCCGGATTTTGCCACAACTTTTTTATTAATATTAGTTAAGAAATAATTAGGCCTAATTAGTATATGAAATTAAGGATAACTTTCCGTATGGCGCCACCACTTTTTCACTCATTTTTACAAAAAGGGATATATCAATCAGGTAAATTAGATACTATATTATTTTATTTCGAATGAAAAAGTGGTGGCGCCATACGGAAACTTTTCCGAAATTAAAATTTAGTGAAAAATTAGTGAAAATGAATGAAACAGTGGTGGCAGGATCTGGAAACTGCCCTTTGATAACCTGTGTGTATGTAAAAAGTAGGATAACAAAAAAAGCCAACCCATTTATGACTACCCTGATAAAATTGCTGCAACAACTTCAGGAGTAACTTCAGTCACCAAAAAAAAAACTCTGTGTGAACAAAGCAACCGGCTTGTCATTGACTCATTGTGATTGTGTACGCTCTGCTACACAGCTAGCTTGGCATGAAAAATACCCGACAGAGTAAAAATGGATACGCCCAACACCAAAGTCAAACTCAAAATATACAAAAAATGGGCAGATTGATCAACCAAATACGTTGAATTGATAATATATGAACGACAAGAAAAGTGCTGTTGAATTTCCTTAAAATATTCAGCTATTTACAACCGTTATCGATTACCGTTACAACAGATGAAATGAGATATTTCTCTGCTCCTGTCAAAAAATTGTCAACTGAAAACTCCGGAGAAAAACCACTGAAAATTACGTACCTTCTGCCCAAAAGAGCCACACATGCACAAGCTGAGTGAATCAGCGTTATCCATAAGCGTCTGCGAAGACTCCTGTCCCCAAATTAACACATTTTGGCGTCCATTTTCAGCTACTAACTGGTCAAATTTCAACAGAAATAAACGAAGGTTCTATTTTCTTCGACGGTCTATTTTATTGTACAGCTGATTTTATTGTGTATTTTATTTACCCGACAAATAATTCGCGTTGTCACCGCAGTGTAGATCCAAAATATCCATCCGCATTATAATCCACTCACAAAAAAATACCAACTAGTTTTGTTGTTTTATTAGTACACTTATGTGGACGATTTGGCACGGTAAAATTGTGATTACTTTACATGAAACATTTAGATTAAAAAATATTGTATATTTTTTGCCCAATAATAAAGAAAACTTGGGTTTTACATGCCGCACTATTTCATTGTGTGGACATTTGGAAGAAGGTGAACCGGTCCTGGCCTCAAAAGGGTCACGTACTGTGCATGCGCATAACCTGTGCCAAATGTAAAAAAAATAATGGTAAACAACTCAAGGTGATTCAGTTTATTTTTAGAACAGGCCCCCCCCCCCCCCCGTAACAATTATTTCCCCTTTTTCTTCCAAAATTTGTGCACTTTCTGTGATAAACAGATATATGATGATACTCTTTGGTTTACTCTGATACACTTGCATAGCAAAAACCTAAATTCTTTTGCAAAATGTGTTTGGGGAAAAGTTACAATTTGTGATTGGCGAAGCTTGAAAGCTGACAGCCGAGCGCGCCAAAATTGAAACCGTCAAATTGGACAAAAGCCGGTTGTTTGTTGTCTCTGGAATCTGCCAGCTGACCGGCGTCCCTTGGGCTTGTCAAGGACAATGACGTGAAACTAATAAAAGAGGGTTGGTTGATTTTCAATTGTAACTGTAATTTGGTAAGTTGTGATTCAATTTAATTAACGATTCTGGGCTAAATTTTAGATAGAAAAATTAACAAGGCATTCTAAATTCGTTCGAACACAGTAACGTACTTATTCAATTTTCATGAATGATTGATGGTGGATTTTTTTAACTTTTAAGAAAGAATGTGGAAAATCTTGATTCGCGAATGAACCACACTCGGGCTTCAACAGTATTTTGTATTATTATAGTGAACGGTGTTTCTGTTTTACAAATATTAAAAATAAGGTTACCGTTTTTTTTTGTTTTTTTTTTTACCCATTACAAAGTCTATGTTATTCTGAATTTATCACTCTGCTCTGCTGTCGGCATTTTTACCTACCTAACACGACATGCACGACCTGTCCTAGACCTATCTAGTACTAGGGCCTACTTGATTTAATAATTTAATTTGCTGAAAACATGAACAAAAATTGAACAAATTTAAAATTGAAGTACCACTGCGGCTGCGGCTGGTATTTAAAGGACAAATTGGTTATGTTTTTTATTTTTTATTTATGTAAATTGTGTTTAAAACGCTTTACTAAAAAACACAATTAACAGTAACATAACTAAATTTCTAATTCACTTCAGCTATTCCCATGATTCCATCATGAATGAGGTATAGAAGGCATGCAGAACGACCGTCAACAGCCATTGTAAAATCAACCCACAAAGAATACACCAATCACTCTGCTCTGGATGTCCCAACAATGAGGCCTGTCTGAGCCGTTTTTTTCTTGATTCAGCGAACTTCACCAACATTCCAGCTTGAAGATGTCTGGTTCTTCAGGGAAGTGTCATCTGTGGCGCATGATTCAGGCAGCCCTAGATGCAGCCGAGTTCTACCAGCCTCATCTTGAACATCTACAACATATTCCTGAGGTACTACAAAGCTTTGAAGCTTCTTAATCTTAATTTTATATCTTGTAAACTTATGTTTTTTAATTAACAATGATGTACCACAGACCTTCCTCCATGCACAGACAGAGCAAAGACTAAGTCGCAAATACTCAGTGTGGATGCGTTAACTGTGGAATGAGGTGCATGCTGGTCTGGAAAGTGACCCAATTTGTCACCAACAGGCCTGGAATTACACAAAATGGCACATGTCTTGGCGTTGGTGCCAAAATTGTATGTCTGATTTTAGTAAACAATGTGTAGAATTGCCTGTCTTGCATATTTATATCAATTGTTTTAACAATTTGATGTTTGTTTTGATTTTTCTTTTCCAGGATGAGGAGAGTATCACCCTAGCGATGCATGATTCACTTGTCGACAGACTACGTAGTTGGAATCGTTTCTACGCACTATCGCCAGAAACGTTCTTCTTGGCAGTCAATACATTGGATCGTTTTCTTTCGCTTGTGAAGGTAAAGTCAGAGTTCTCGCAGAAGATTCACAAAAGCTGTTAGTTACAGAAATTTGCTTTAAAAAAAAACCACACGCACAAAATAGGCTTATAAAGGAGAACTGGATCATCCTGATCATGGTCTGCTTGTGGCTGGACATGAAAACACAAACTCACACCAGCTACTACATGCTCCTGCTTTATCTGTACATCACAAACAAAGTTTTTGCCAGCATCATCAAGTTTGATGTCTGGCCTAAGACTCACTGTTACCACAACAACAATGCCCCTTTAAGACACAATCAAATTTGCATGACATGAGTCACAGAAAGCCGTATTTGGGAGTTTGATTTTGAGTTGTCTGGTAAAACTATTTGATTGCATTGGTCACTTGGGCAAGTTCTTGTTTGAACTCAGAAGTCAGATTCCTAATTTATCAGGCATGCAACTTTTCAGCCAATGTTGTTGTTTTGAAAATGAAAATTGTACTACTGAAATTTGAAAACACTGCACAATTTTGCAAGCTGCTACTCGCCCCAAATTATTTAAATTTACCCACTCAGTTTCCCTTGTGGTTAATAACTTTTTATTGTTATGCCATGATTGATCAATTTCTCTTTTTCCCCAAAGTTGTTTATTTGACCTGAATTCATGATGTAATTTTGTCCATCGTTAACAGGCGAGACCTCATCACTTAATGTGTGTCACCGTAGCAAGTTACTACCTCAGCGTTAAGATAGTAGAACATTCACAGGTGAGTGCTTGAAAAACACTCTTTGTCTACTTCTACTTCCATGATGAGGGTTCTCATCAAAGCCTGCAAAGCAACTAGACGAGGCAAATCTTTTCTCTTATAACTGTACTGGTTTTTTTTTGTATTGTAACAACACACAGAACCCATCCCAAAGACAAAGCAATAATGGTTGCTTAATGACACAAATCCCTCAAACCTCCGCATGTGATCAAACTACAATAACAGAGCTTCAGTCTTGTGCACTTGACAGGTCACACTCTAAAGTCACAAAGTTATTGTACCATATTCTGATGCAGGCTTGACACGTCATGGAAGCAATGGAGGCGAATGCTTCAATGCCCAGTGTCATGTCCTTGGTGCCCCGTAAGGTGTTCCAGTTCCCTTTACCTAAAAGAGCGAGGCATCAGGCCTGCTGGTTGTCAAGGTTTGTATCTAGTATTCACCAAGATACACCAGGAGCTCAAAGTGCTAAACACTTACCCTCATTGCTCTGTCATATTGCTCCTTTGTCCTGTGTAAGGCTTTGTTCTTGATAGAGGGTCGTGGTCGAACAGTCAAGAGCTCTGGTGGGTGTGGGTTCGAGTCCTGATCGTGGCACAGGCTGTCGTGGCACTTGTGTCTTGGCAAAACCCTTAACCATAACTGCTTCATCCTTCATGAGAAATCAGAGTAAATAATGTTAAAATTGACCAAAGTTAATTTCTGCAATACCAGGACGTAATGTCTCCAGAGGATCTGGTCCGCATAACTCAGTGCGGCTGCACCATCAGCGATGTCGCAAGGATGGAGAATATCATCTTACAGAAGCTCGGCTGGGACATGGAAGCACCAACCACGCTCTCCTTCCTACAGCTCTTCCACGCCTACTGTGTCGTCTCGGACACTCTTGGTGTGGACACTGGGAAACAGACCGACCATTTAGACATCATAACCAGAAAGCTGGAGGCGTGTATGTGCCACTTCCCTCTGACACTGTTTAAGGTTGGTATCAAAGAATCTTTTTTTTTTTATTAATGTAGATTTACTTTGGTAGACCCTTGCAGATGGGATCACAAGCTGAAACAGCGCCCGCATGACTGAGGTCAAAGGAAGAACTCTCTATTTATAAGCCTTTTTGAGGTATGGCGGACGTGATATGCGCGCGTCACATGCTGAGACTGATGCCACGCTCACCATGTGACACAGCAAACACATGCTTAATAGTTGACTCCCATAATGATGAGGGTGGCTGAGTCACTGCGCAAGGGTTCACCATAATGTGCAATATGAGGCGATTAGTAGTATACCCTTATTGACTCCATTTAACTGCTTTCATTTACCATAGGTCATTTTAATTTGCTATAAGTTCCAACTGAGTATTTTCAAATGATTTTGTGTTTATACAGCCGTCCATACTAGCGATGTCGTTGCTAATCTCAGAGCTACCAGAGTTCATCAACACCAGTTGTGATGTCAACAACTCAGTGTCATGGTCAAGGGTACTAGCGAGCCTACAGTTTGCTATGAAGGTAAGAAAACCTGCTCTCTGTTGTCAAACAAGCAGTAAACTGTCAAATTGTTTGTCTCGTACTCAATGGACATTACACTATGTTGATTTCGGGCCACTGAGTTTGCAGCAGCAGACTTACCAGGTAAATTCATTGTTCTTGGAAATGAAGCATTCTCATAACTTATGATTACCCCTGTATTTGTAAGTGTGCTGAGACACCAGTGTTTTTTGTCACCCTTTATGTAATGTGTCCGAGGCAGGATTTGAAGCTGTGAACTCCATGTTCACATGCTCTACTATCTAAGCCAACAAGCCCTATATAGGCTGTCTCCCTATTTTGTAAATTTCTCCATTTCGGGGAGTGCCAGTCAAAAGTCAAACAACATAACTGCTGTATAGCCAGGGATCACACCCAGTTTACAACACAACACAACATAGGAAGCGGCAGCAGAGGGATCACTGTAATATTGCATTAGATTAATTTTAAATCACGGGGTAATGGGGCATGTTCCTTTTGGAATAAAACAAGAAATCAAATAAATATTTGATTTAAAGACACTGGACACTATTGGTAATTGTCAAAGACCAGTCTTCTCACTTGCGGTATCTCAACCTGTGAAAATTTGAGCTCAATCGATCATCGAAGTTGCGAGATAATAATGAAAGAAAAAACACCCTTGTCAGACGGAGTTGTGTGCTTTCAGATGCTTGATTTTGAGACCTCAAATTCTAAATCTTCGTGGAAAATTACTTCTTTATCGAAAACTACTACCAACCTCTCCCCATTACCTGTTACCAAGTAAGGTTTTAATGCTAATAATTATTTTGAGTAATTATCGATATTGTCCACTGCACTTCCTCCTCATTCACTGAGTCACACCACTCATTATGAGTAACTCCCTCACTCAAAATTCTCCTTCATCATAACTTCCAACCAGATGTCTGACTGTGAGTTTTTGGAGTGTCAGACAATCTTATCTGAGTTCCTCACGTCCTACTCATCCCCCGAGTGTAAGAGGCCAACGAGCAGACTAAGTTGGATCATCTCCTCCAGGACGGCGAAGCAGCTCCGCTTCACTGCTCATCTCTCAAGCACCCTAGAACCCATCCCTGAACATGATTGGAGTCTGAGCTCCGACGCTATGGACCAGTCTGATAGGTGAGTCACAGTCCTTGGTTGTATATTCAGGCAGTGGGGTGTCATGGCCAAGCGGTCTAGGACACCAGACCCAAGCTCTGGTGCTGTCAGCAGCCAGCAGACTGTGGGTTCAAATCCCGGTCATGACACTTGTGCACTTGAGCAAGGCATATAAAACTAATTACATCGTAAAACATTGGGAAGGTATTGCATTCTACTCTACCAGCCAGACTCCTAGTGCTTACGTCCTTACTGACTGTGAAGGAACCCTATTTCAGCCTCAGGAGTAGGTGGACACCTGGTGGCGTGCTCAATTTAATAAAGCTTTTAGCACACAAACTTGCAAAGCACAAAACAATATGGCTGACCAGAAACAAATTACCAGCCAACGTTCCCCAAGTTGTGTCAACTGGTGCTGCGCAATGTTTTCACTTTTTTTAGCAAAGAAATTTGTTAAGAAAATTTTTATGAAAATTGGGCCTAATGAGCCATATTGGCAGGGAAAAGACTTTATTTTATTTTTTTGTTAAGTTAACTATTTGTTGTTGTTGCTTTTCTGCAGTTTGTTGGACAATACACAAGAATCTAATTCATTTCAAGAAAATCTGATGATCCACAGCCAACTTCTGGGACAGGCTGATGCAACAGCGCCCTCTGTTGGCACAAACAAAGACAGGTGTCATCTTTGGGAGAAGGGAGTTGTATTCAGGTATCAGAGTGAGAAGATAGCTTTATGTCCACTATTTGATAACCATGTAACCAGGTGATGGAGGATCGACCTCTCATTGAGGTCATATCAGGGTCACTCAGGGGTCATCAATTTTTAATGTAGTAGATAGATAAATAGATAGGATAGCTTATAAAAGATTCCGTCTTTAAAGCACATTTTCCGAATTTTTTAAACATTTTATTTAAAAAACATTTAAATAGCTACATTTTGGTATGCACCTCTGCACAATGTGTAGACTACACTACAATTTCCTCCATTTATGAAGTAAATACCGTTGTGTACATTTGACCCCAAAAAGGGAGACAGGATAGGCAGGTGTAAGTGCGCTGTGCCTTGCTCATAAGGTTTTCATCAATGCGGAATTACTTTTCCAAATTGAGCATTTTGTGACCATGACAGTCAAGTCCAAACATACAGTTTTGATTGATTGTTTTTGCTGTAAAATAATCGTTGTTTCCTTTTTTTGATTGAAATTCTGTACCTTCTCTTCCCCTGGTAATTCGGATGTACGTGAACTCGGTAACAAATCATTTTTATCAAAACAAAAGGAAATGAAATGTTTTTTATCTTTTAGTTATCAAGTATTCATTTTTATTAGTATTCAACTGAAATTTCACTTTATCTTCGTAAAATTTTAGGGTTGTTACATATATCAATTTGTTACAAAGTATAAAATTGCATGAGATTTTATTTATGTGTACAAATACTAATCATTAAAATGAATAATAATTCCTTTTTTTAAATACATCTGTGATTATACAAAATGTTCAAAATAGAAAAAATGATTAAATGTAAATTAATATATTGTTTTATTTACAACGAGGTTTGGTCTGAAATTGCTGAAATTTCACCATAGAACACAAAGTATCTCTTGACTAAGCTCCTTCCCTGAAATTAGTACTTAAGAACAAACTAATCTTTGATCCTCCTTGTCCTTTCTTTATTGCAAGTAGAGCATCTGATTAGTCCCATCCCACTCTGTATGCAACTGTGAACAATTACAACAATGGACAATCCCTTAAAGACAGTAGACACTATTGGTAATTGTCAAAGACTAGCCTTCACAGTTGGTGTATTTCAACATTATGCATAAAATAACAAACCTGTGAAAATTTGAGCTCAATCTGTCATCAAACTTGCGAGATATTAATGAAAGAAAAAAAAACATCCTTAACACACGAAGTTGTGTGCGTTTAGATGGTTGATTTCGAGACCTCAAGTTCTAAATCTGAGGTCTCGAAAACAAATTCATGGAAAATTACTTCTTTCTCGAAAACTACGTCACTTCAGAGGGAGCCGTTTCTCACGATGTTTTATACCACCATCAACCTCTCTCCATTACTCAACACCAAGAAAGGTTTAATGCTAATAATTATCTTGAGTAATTACCAATAGTGTCCACTGCCTTTAATTTGTACAAATTAACAATCCAATCATAGACGGTGGATTAGGTTTTCAGTCCCTACCTGAGCATGGATCCCCCCCCCGCCCAAAGTTGGGGTTTTCTTCCCAAAACTAAAACTGTACATTTCTTCTTAGACACAATGTAACATTAAGTCTACGAGTCACAGTCCTAGACACATTTGAGGGTCCCTTAGTTTCGTTACCAGAAAGTTGTACTAAAAAATCTGTAAATTTATCCTTCGATTTAGACCTTGAACTAAATTGAATTTGTTTGGCTATTTATGTCACTGATTAAAAACAAAACAAAAATTGGCTAAACCAAGGATACTTTTACAAAATAAAAAACATAAATGAAGGTTCTAGCTCATGAAGGTTCTAGCTTTGCTTAACCAGGTCATGCTTGAAGTGTTCAACTAAAATTGCCTTATGGGCATTGAGCCTTCTGAACTTCCGATTGTTGTATTTCATGTGGCTAGATATTCAAATAGCAAATAGCTATAAAATAAAAACTATTAAATTCTAAAAAGGGAATAATAATATGATAAAAAAACCAATTTGAAAAGATGGAAATGAATTTAGCAACGAATATTTTAGTGTGCACATTTTCACTTCAAGCATTACTTTGTTACTTGGGATGGTCAGAAGTGCCATGAACTCGTGCTACAAAAAAACCAAGAAACTATGTATATAATGAAGTCACTATAGAACATTTCCAGCTAATATTTACGTACATGTATGTACACATTACAATTACTATGTATGTACACACTGAAAAGGGAGGTGATGGAAAAGAATACATGTAAGTTGTTTGAATACATATACAAGTTTTCAGTTTTAAAACTTTTTTAGGGCATTAACTTTTTTTTAAAGAAGATTGTTTATATTATGATACATGTACACACCTTTTTAACAGCTTTTAAAATAAAAAGTATAAGTAAAACCGAGAAGAGTTTTGAAAGTGATTCATTTTAAAATGTCTGATTTCTTAAAGATCTCACCTCATAAGTTGAGGGGGGTTAAGGATTGTCTGCCTGAGTTTTAGATGAGTAAATCTTGAGGCATAATTACAAAGTACATTCAGAGATGTGAACATTAAAGATCCTATGTCAGATTTTTGGCCCCAAACATTAAAACATAGATTTGTTTGGGTGAAAGAGTATCACCCGCTCTAACGAAAACAAAGATTAGCTTTTACTTTTAATGGTCAGGAACCATGACATTTTTTTAAAAACGTTTCTTATGAAACACATAAGATTTGGTCACGTGATATATTGTCGGGATCCCGACAAAAACTAATTTTGAGCACTTTATTTCATTGTTACTAATAATTGGCGGACCTTTTCGAGCAATGGCTCAAATGAAAGCTTGTAACTTTCTCGACCCCCATCAAAATACCTATTGAATTTTAAATCAAAATTTTTGGGTCAAATCGCAATAAGAGACTTTAAGGCAAGCATGATATTTGTCCTACTTTTAGCTGACTTTTTTGACCTTGGGAAAAATCTGGGAAAATTGTGATTGAATAACCTGAAAATGTAAGCCTAAACAATGTACTTGTTA
The DNA here is from genome assembly GCF_902459465.1 of Asterias rubens. Lineage (NCBI taxonomy): Eukaryota > Metazoa > Echinodermata > Asteroidea > Forcipulatida > Asteriidae > Asterias > Asterias rubens. Next base: position 14,256,206 of record NC_047069.1, on the reverse strand, counting down.
AACAAAATGTCCTACTTTTTCCCAAAGGACCAAATATCATGCATGCATGTCTGACGGACAAACATTCGCTGAACTTGATTGATTTCCAGTCACCGTAAAGGTTGTCGATCTTGATGAAAACTTCCTTCGAAATCTCTCGACTTTTCTCTGATCAAGAGTCTATTGTGTGGACCGCCTCTCACATCTAAAGACGGAAAGGATCAGACAGTTTAGATTTCCAATTACGAAAAACTTGATCGATAAAGGAAACTACAGTGATTGCAGTTCACGATTAAAATAAATCAAAGCTTACAAAAACAGCAAAATGTTAAAAAATGGAAACAAATTTCTCAATAATGCAGTTGTTTGCATTGAGAAAGCTTTATTTAAAGAACATTAAAAAAAAAAGAACAACAAATAATATAAATATAGAGAATTTTTTTTTCCCGAATAGTGTATTTTTTGCATTTGGGGAAACTGATCATTCAATTAGATTTGTCATCATACAGATTCTGTTATGATTAATTACTCGTGAGCCCAGTGCATTTTTCCCAAGAGAATTTGGAAAGCACTTAGCAAACTGTGCCGCATAACTTCACTGCTGCAGGCCGAAACAATTTGTTCTTCTTCAAGATGATAGATTGAATAAAAAAGGAAACACTTACTTGCATCGTTTGCGGTTAAAAACATGAGGGGCTCTACATCTTGCCTCAAGATCTTTCCTACATCTACAACTGCAAGAATCATCGCTCCAAAACTGCCGTAACCGGGAACACGTTCTGTCCAAAATGATTAAATAAATACATATACATTTTTAGAAAAAAACATTCCAAAACATACCCCCCAAAAACCACATAAATAAATTAACAAAAAAATAAAAACAGATCAAAAACAACTATATTACATATATATATATGGGTGAGAACAAGCAGAGGGCCTGGTTTCACGTTCAATTATAATGGTTTACTTTAATCGAGCTGCAAACTCTCCCCGACTCTGCAGAAAGTTCCCCAGAAAATAAACTAATCTGTCCATTCTCCTGAAGACAATCAGAGCATATTGATCGAAACGTTGAGTTGTAGTTCTTTCTAGAACCAACCCTACTCAAAAGAGATTTACACATGGTGCAACCGAAAACTTCGCCTCATCTCCAACACCTCCATCATGCAGTTTCAAAATCCACCAATCTGTTCATGCTCTGATGAACAAATTGAAAACCTTCCTGTTTTGGAAACTCCCCCCCCCCCGTTATCTGTTGAATGCAACTTTAATTGATTGCAATATGCAAATGTTGTTAGCTCTGTTTTAATCAAACCAAAATATGGCTGCCCTATAAGTATAAGGTCTGTACGGGTGTGCTGTTATAGGCAGTAACTTACAAAGGCATTTTTGAACAACCCATGATATTGTGTAAGTGAGAATTTACTTGAACTCTTAAGGTACCCCATCAATCCAGATATCATATCAACCCATATATTGGGTTACAGATATATAATATAGTTGTTTGTTGTGATTTCAGACATTCCACAAAGGCAATAAAATTCTTTACATATCAATACGAGCGGGTCAAGGTAGTAATTTCATTTTCATTGCTTGTTGACGATCAGACTATTAATCGGTCATTTTCGAGGATGTATTAAAGGCAGTGGACACTATTATACTCAAAATAATTATTAGCATAAAACCTTACTTGGTAATGGGTAATGGGGAGACGTTGGTAGTGTAAAACATAGTGAGAAACAGCTCCCTCTGAAGTGGAGTAGTTTTCGAGAAAGAAGTATTTTTCCACGAATTTGAGACCTCAAGTTTAGAATTTGAGGTCTCGAAATCAAGCATCTGAAAGCACACAACTTTGTGTGACAATGGTGGTTTTTTCTTTCATAGTTATCTCGCAACTCCGACGACCGATCAAGCTCAAATTTTCACATGTTTGTTTATTTGTGCATATGTTGAGATACAACAAGTGAGAAGACTGGTATTTTACATTTACCAATAGTGTCCACTGGCTTTAAAGCAGTGTGTTTACTGCAAGGGTGATTGTCTGTTTGTTTGTTTGTTTGTTTGTTTGTTTGTTTAGTTCCATACATATTTTCATACATACATATTAATAATGAGTTATGATCAATACAGAGTATCATAAATTGAAGAAGAAATGTGGGTGACATCTCGGTAATTGCTTTGTTGGTCTCGCTATCAAAGTTCAAACTGTGTATTATTTCAAATCGGCTAACATGCCTTTTAACTCCAGATGGAAAGTTAAAACAATTGTTGTGACAATTTGTACAGGCCACAAGGGTGTGCTAAGCTCATAGATTGAAGTCAAATAAAATATTGAAGTCAAATTTTACTAGTTGTCGAATGCTCGTTGAGTGAACTTCCCTTGGTGGCCCAATAGGTAACAAACAACATTTATTCCACAGAGAGGGGTAAACCCCAATCATATCACCGGTGTCAGATGCAATTGTGTCCCGCTTCGGACACTTTTGCATATGCAATCGTGTCCGGGGTTATGCAAAAACCGTCTAGCGGACATGTACATGACTTTACATGTTTGTGCGCGCGTAAGCGAGCATGCATGCACTGAACCTACATAATATGCAGCATGAATATTCACGTATTTGATGATTGCAGCAAATACCCAACGACCGAACATTTCCCATGTCATTCATGACATGCACTTATATTAGCTTGTAAAAAATGGCGAACGTGTTCCGTCGACCAAGGGCGTTTAATTTACTGCCAGGACGGTTTTGCACAGGGCGGACACAACTGCATATGCAAATGTGTCCGTGCGGACACAATTGCATTATGCAGCAGCGTCTGGGCGGACACGATTGCATATGCAAAACCGTCGTTTGCTGACAAAACAACGCAGAGCAATTGTCAGGGTGATGTCATGTAAAACAGACACAGTGAAACATCAACCAACATGTATCGGTTTGAGCCAAATCGGCACACTTGCCTTTAACGTCCGATGGAAAGATGAGACAATTGCTGTGACAAGTTTTACAAGCCACACGAGTGTGCTATGCTCCTATGAGGGTGCTATGCTCCTATTGCAAAGAAATGTAATATTGAAGTCAAAGTTTACTAGTTGTCTAATGCAACTTGAGTGAACTTCCCCTGGGTCAACAAGCACAAAACAACATTTTATTCCACAGAGAGCTAAAACCCAATCATACCACCGGCAATGCTCTGATTGTAGAGAGAGGAACAGTTTAAATATTTTGGTGACGAACAGCAATTTGATCTGGGGGTGTTTGCTGATAACAAAACAATGCAAGAAATTACAGTTTTTCGGGACAGATGTCACGTAAAACAGAAACAGTGAAATGCAGTGGAAACATCAACCACTGAATATGGGTTGAGCCTATTGTTGCCCAGTTACGAGGACATACTTTTTTCCAACATAGCACCAAGACTCTGGAATTCACTCCTGAAGACCTCGGAAAAAATGCATAACACTCTTACATCACCAGAAAGTACTTGCTTTCCCAAAACCAAACAATTTGACAAAATACTTATATACTTTTAAGTATATAAGTATTAGTATTAAAATACTTCTGCTTGACCGGCAACTTTAGATGGTTCTCATGAAAGTGCATCTACAAATGATATTTAATTATTATTCAGTAAATGACTGTGAAATCGTGACGTATACAAGGGCCAAAGGTTCAACGGCATCGTCTCAAGGGGGCGACAAACAATCAACCCAATTCATTGGTCTTGGTAACATCCAGGACACACTCTTTTGCAGTGAAAACAATTCTTCCAAGAATGTGTCATAAAATGGGTTAACTGGGTTAGGTCACTCGCAGCATGTCTGGGGCACCAAATGTCACTTCGAAAACCCTGTTTGTGGCTTGCAATCAATCGGAAGATTTGCAGGGTACTTCGCGTTTTTTGTATATATATGTTATAGCCTAAAACAAGTTTAGAGTTAAAAAGTAAAGAATTGGAAATCAAATCTGTTAAGAGATGGCAGGTAGAGCACCAAACAATTTGCAAACTAGACACCATGAGAGTTACTATAAATATAAATATGAATGATAGACTTGCGGTTACAACCGTGTGTGAAAATCTCTTTTGTTTGGGGTGTTGGCTCTGAAAAGAGCCGGTTTGGTCTCGACGTTTCGAACACTATATTATAGGTTTTCTCGGTCAAATTCGGCAAATGAGCAGTCAATTTCATTTTCATGCGTTCGAATGAAGGCTGTTTTGCCTCTCCAGTTGTTACTGCGTTTCAAAATCAGAATTCGGCCATTCAATTTCGTTTAGAGTCGAGTCAAATTCCTTTAGCACTCTGTCCAATTTAGCGTATCGTCATTCTTTTTCGTGACACACACGCCTCAAGAAGCGTCTGTGAATTTGAATGCTGCTTTGATGAATTGTTAAATTGAATGATTATTTTGTTAAATCGAATAACGTAAGAGTACATTTGACTAGTCTTAAAACGAAATCGAATGACCTTTTTCAGTAGCGTTCAATTTCGTGCCAAATAGAATAAGCTGGTGGTTAAATTGGCTGCTCATTTTCCGAAATTGACCGAGAAAACCTATATACTCTGTATACTCTGCTCGTCTTCAGGAGAATGGAGACACCATGAGTTGAAATCCAAGGCCTTACTCAATGCTATAACATTTACCAGCAACAAGTATGAAGCAAACAAACAGAGAACTCTTCAGCTTCCATCGATTACAAACAAACCCAAACCCTGATATTCTTTTGTTTTACAAGCTGACTCAGTGCGCTGTCTAGACCTCATATGGATCACTCTGTCAGCGATTAACCATTCCCCTTTACGTCAAGAGGGGGCACCACAGTGTCAACATTCAGTAATTTCACGTTAAAATGATGGAAATGGCACCTCTGTTTGGTACCTTTCAAGATAAACTTTTCGCGCGTCATTTTATCTATCAAGTTCTCACTTAAAATGTCAGCCAGGACAAATATTCGGTTTGTTTTAGTGATGTTTTTAAATATCTTTAATCAAGATGTATGTCAAGTACAGAATATAATAATTTGTGTTTGCTTTCCCTTCAAAGTGAAACTATCACACACTCAATGGGTCAGCTCCAGCACCATGCATAATATCTCTTCATAAATAACTGACTGAATACATTTTTCCCAATTGTATATCACTAGTGTCATATTCCAACCCCAAGGTCTATATCAACCCCAACATCTATCATATTTCATTTCAGATCTCAGATCCCATCAATAATCCAATTGACCTACCGCGACGAAGAATGGCAATAACTCCACAAACAATCCAATGTATAACCACTGGTAAATCTAATCCACGTGATGCACGCAACACCGATTTCATCCAGCACTTTTGCGTAGTGAAATATTCAGACTGGACAAACTTTGTGTTCACTGAATGCTTACAATTGAGTAGTAGCAAAATGGTAATATTATTGAGCAACAACTGAAACTTTTTTAGTAGCATTTTGGTATGCTGTGTATGCATTTTGGTATGCTGTATACAAGGGAAATCGTTCACTGTGTTGTCATGTGATGACTGTGTTGTCATGTGATGACGTCACGAGCGAGATCACTTTTGGAGCTTTTGGAGTCTTGCTGTGAAACACCATGGGATTTTTAATGGTACTTTTGTATTCCTTTTTGTATTCCCCCATTGATAGAAAACACATTTGTAAATGTGAATCCCCCGCCCCCAATGTAGAGACACTTTAAGATATCGAGATATTCGCCATTTTAGTTGATAAAGGTAGTCATTCTGCTCTAACTTACCCTGTCCTACATCCTTGTACGGGTTGTGAAGGGGGTTATCCCTGTTTCAGCTCCACCAGTAAGTGGAAATGCGCCCCTGGCGGCGGTTGATCTGGGTCAATAGCCCAGATCAGTTAAGTGTAGCCCTCACATTAAAGTGGCCTGCAGAGTTTTTTTCTGTACATCAAAATTGCCATCTTCAAAAACTGTCCTGATTTTGTTTTAAGGATTTCCTTTTTTGAATCGATTTATAAGAAGAAAAAAATCCCCATTGAGAAGCACCTCGACAGTGGCAATTTTCAGTACTTTCCCCGAGTCCTGTGAAAAAAATCACAGGCATTTTACTCGGGTGGGATTCGATTTTTTTTTTCACAGGACTCGGGGAAAGTACTGAGTATACAGTGCTACACACATCGGTGTATATGGGTAAAACCAAAAATTAATATTCTTTATCCCGATGCAAATTTAACATCTATTAAAGTGGCAATTTTGATGTACAAAAATTGCGTCCGGCCTTGTGAGTAAACAAAATTACCTCTGAGACGACGGAGCACTACAGGTGCACCGACACCTGACGGGGTCCCAGATCTTCCTAGGTGGGCAACTGACCCACGCCCTGCACTTGCACTGGCAGTTGCTGTAAAGCTGGGTGGCAGGGTCGCAGTCTTGGGACTTGACCTTGCATTGGCAGCTACAGTTGGTGTCCTGCGTGATGTTTTTGGAAACGATCCCACCGTACTGAAGGCTGGGAGAGACTTTGGGATTGTACTCCATTTTGACGACCTTGGGGGTTTAAATTGACGGGAAAGAAGCTGGTGTTTACTGGATATTTTTTTTAATTTTCAAATAAATTTGACTTTATGATTAATGAAAAATGGACATTCCAGAAAAAAAACCAAGAAAGAAGAGGTTTTTTTTCTTCTCAGATATCAAGTTATTTCAAGTACTAAACCCTAAAAAAAAGTATCGAAAATTACTTGATATCTGAGAAATAAGTTCCAATTACAAGAACAATATTTTGGATAACTGTTGGTGTGCTGGTGTGTTGTCTTTAAGGTCATAACTGTTCGATTAACAAATTCACCGAGTGTATACTTTGGGCACAGGCATAAAAACTGGAAAAAAAACCTTAATTTTGTTCTGAAATCTGTTTCTTTGTAAACCTGCTCACTTACGTCTTTTTGCACTATTTCTGATCGTGTTGCCTGGCAGTCAAATAGTTCATTACTGCAGCAACCTCCACACCGTTTAGCGGTAACACACGATGGCCAGTAGATTACATTAGGCTCATTGGGATCTGTAGGGACTGTTACTAAAGACTCTCTCGGGATGCATGGAGGAAGCTCGGCAACATCATCTATAAGAAAGTGAAGAGCGGGAACGGCAGCAAAGTTAGTTTAATATTTATCAATATAATGTAAAGTGGATACAATGTTCCAATTACCATGGAAACTGTTTCTGCATGAAATGTCCTAAAGAGTAATAACTGAGTACCACTTAGAACTACAAACAAATCCCAGCCACTCACTTTCTAATCAAACAGTCATAAAAACTGTAGTAAAACTACAACAAATAAAAGACATTCCTCTTCAAAATTTACTCACTTAATGAAAATTCTTGTGGGGACTGGCGGCTCAAAGCTTGTGATAATTCCTGAATGAATCCTCTACGTGTACTTCTCCTAGCTAATTATGAAAAAACCAACATTAACCATCAACAATTGGCCATCAAATAAAGTCAATTGGTTAATGATAGTAACTAAAAATAGTATGCACTGCCATAAAATTATTTGATTAAACTTGATTAGGCCTGTATTATTTTCGAAAAGCAAAACAATGTAGTCTTGTGCCACAGCCGTCTAACGCAAAGCCAACCAGTCCTCACATTTCCAGTGTTAAGTGAACATTAACAAAATAATATTATTATTAGTAGTAAACTGTGAAGACTCGCAAAACAAGAACTTATAAGTGCATGATATTAGTAAACAACAACAATTGTTAGTCAACTTTCATCTGCAGGGTTATAATGCAAGTTGTATAATCAAATTTGTCTGGTTTGCATATGATGTAATTCTTGCAACCGGAACAAAGTGCAATTAATTTTCAATCTTGCCCCCGATATCAATGGATAATTTTCACTGTAAACACTGTAAACTATTATTTTACACTGGGTTTTTAAAAACTGTTAATTGCAAAAGAAAACAATCTGAAGCCCTTTTCACATCGAACCAATTCATTTGAAAGAAATCCCCACGTAATTCCAGGGGAACTTTAACCACAACCCATATTCCTTTAAAGACACTGGACACTACTGGTAATTGTCAAAGACCAGTGTTCTCCCTTGGTGTATCTCAACATATGCACAACATAACAAACCTGTGAAAATTTGGGCTCAATTGGTAGTCGAAGTTGCGAGATAATAATGAAAGAAAAAACACCCTTGTCAAACGAAGTTGTGTGCTTGCAGATGCTTGATTTCGAGACCTCAAAATCTAATTATGACATCTCGAAAATCAAATTCGTGGAAAAATAACTTCTTTCTCGTAAACTACGTCACTTCAGAGGGAGCCGTTTCTCACAATGTATTATACTGTCAAACTCTCCCGATCACTCGTTACCAAGTAAGGTTTTATGCTAATAATTATTTTGAATAATTACCAATAGTGTCCACTGCCTTTAAGATGCAAGTGTCCTAACCCCAGGTTATCTCGCTTATCACTTCCCCAACCAGCTATTTCCCAGGAGTGAGCAGTAAAAAAGGTCACCTGATTCGTTTTGGCCCAATTTCATAGAGCTGCTCAAGCAAAAAATCAAGCTATGCAAAACAAAATTAAGCTAACCAGAATAAGGTTACCAGCCAAAATATCATGTCACATACACGTGACAACTTGTAAATCAGGGATTTTTTTAAGCAGTATATTTGCTCAAGCAGCTCAACATACTGACAAGGGCCCCATTTCATAGAGCTGCTTAAGTAGAAAATATCGGTTAACAATGTTCTGCTAAGCACAAATGTGAATGACAATTTTTCTGTGCTTAGCTAGCTATCTTGTTGTTCATATAAGCAGCTCTTTGTTATTGGGTTCTGTGTGAGATGGGCTACATGCAGTACAAATATTCCACATGCCCCCAATATCGAGCACTTAATGTACTCTCAGAAATAATTATGATAATCAGTTTGATTCCTAGCCGAGGTGAGTGGATTTTTCGCCCTATATATCGAACAAATCTACGGAGTTAGTTAAGTGCTTTAAACTCATACATTGGTGATGGGTAGAAAACCGGGTAAATATGTCAACGAATGAAAGAGATACAATCTATTAAATTTTTTTTTTACGGTCATAACATAAATTAAATTAATTCTCTCTGTGAGCTGTGGGAGTCCTACTCTTGTATGTGTATTAAATCAAATAAATCAAAATAAATTGAAGTTTAAGTTTGCTCTTACAAAACTTTGAGGATGTTAACTTCAGCCCCATCTGCTCAGCCATACCAGACAGGACACCGGGGTCAGGTTTCTTATTGTCAGGTTGATATACACCACCCTCCTCTTCATCATCTTCCCAATCATCATCATCATCATCATCGTCATCATCGTCGTCGCTATCTTCATCATCATCTTCCCAACTTTCTTTTTCTTGTCTTTGACTCCAAGGAATGTGTTTTGATGTGGTTGTCTTCATTTCAGTTTCTGTTTCGATATTGCAATAAAGAGAAAATAAAAGACATGATTGTATGAACTGTGCTGCAGCGGAAGTACTGCATACCAATCTTTAAAACATGAATTTCTTTGTGCAGATGCAAAAATTATGACTGACTTGATAAATATATAACTAAGTAATGGATATTGACCCTGTTTGAGCAACTAGCTGTTTCTTAAAGTCAACTGAGGCAAACAAATTGTGTGAGTTTTAAATCCATGGAACGTTGTTGTAAACTTATTCATTGTTTTTTTTAAAAGTGTATATCTTTTGGTTTAATCCTGGAACATCAAATAATGCACCTGCGATTGTATCCACACTTTGTTGAGGTCATATAGTTGTTTTGTGAAAGCGATTTATCACAGATGAGACATATCAGTAAATAATGCCCTTGCATAGAATCTGCCCCTGGATATAGAAGGCAACTGTCTGCACGTATTGTGAAATATTGACAATCAAGGTAAAACAAAGCCATTGCGCTTTATTTATTTACTTTTGTTTTGTTTTCTTTCATTATGAACTTGCAACTTGCAAATTGATTACCAATTTAGCCTAAATTTGTACAGTTTTGTTATTTAGTACATATGTTGGGATACACCAAGTGAAGATAGTCTTTGGCAATTACAACAAGTACACATCACAAAGACACAAACAAATAGTCAGATATAACTTCTGAACAGGGGTTGAATCGAAACTGAGTGTGATTACATTAGATCATAATGGCCGATTACCTATTACTGATTAATACAATAGTTATCGCCGACTGCCACTTCAGTCAATAAATAATTTAGAGATTGTTTCTGATGTTGGGTCCGTCTGTTGTCAACAAAACCTTACATTGTTTACAAATTAAAAAAACTAAAATGTATTTTAAAATTACAAGTACAACAGTTGGCCTACCTCGTTGTTCCAATAGTTGTAACAAGTCTTCTATTGTTCTGACTTCTTTCATTGCAAACAAAACTGATGAAGGAACCTGCAAGAAAACGGAATACAAGTAATGGCAAAATGCAAAACGAAAACACCCTTGTCACACGAAGTTGTGTGCGTTTAGATGGTTGATTTCGAGACCTCAAGTTCTAAATCTGAGGTCTCGAAATCAAATCCGTGGAAAATTACTTCTTTCTCAAAAACTATGGCACTTCAGAGGGAGCCGTTTCTCACAATGTGTTATACCATCAACCTCTCCCCATTACTCGTAATCAAGAAAGGTTTTATGCTAATAATTATTTTGAGTAATTACCAATAGTGTCCACTGCCTTTAAGTAGGAACAACTGTTGATTTTGTGGATATTGCGTTTCCTAACCGAATGTAGTCAATACAAAGTAGGCCTATACAGAGTTTCAATACAAAGTACTGAGTGAATGAACACCGAGGCTTGATCTATACAATCCAATTTGACTTATTGTTGAGTTTCTAGAAAACATTACGCTGAATTGTTTAGGCCTAATATGTAGCTTTTCACAAAACCAAATTTATCCTTTTTTTCCAATGACATGTGGTCACACATAGTCTAAGTTTCAAAATGAGAAAATTAACTACAACGACAAAAGGTAAAACTCGAATCTTTGCAAGTGGAAATAATCTAGGCCTTTAATTTTAGGAGATGATTGCAGGCAGGCTCCGCAAAGGCCGGTTAATTAAAAAGAAAATCAGTTTCGCTTAAAAAGTGCATCAGATAGTTTTTCATATAATAGTCAACAGTATTCTACAGAAAAATCGATAATCTAGCATTAGTGAATTAATTACAGATTTGTGAAATTGACTTACCCGACTCGAATGTGCTTCTGCGTTGATACAAACAGTTGCCACCGTAACCAAAACCATCAAAACACAATAAAGATGTAGTGCTCCTTTGGAGTCATTAGCAGTAACCGCACACTTGGCCATCTTAAAAACCACACTATGCGCTCCCTATACACGTGTGCCGTATAAAATAGTCGAACGCCACTATCTGAAGCCCGCCAAACACTGACACTGTGTTGAAGTTGACGAGTTCAATGCACTCTAACTCCCTTCACTTTCCATGTGGATTATCAAATAGTTGAGATCTGACTGTTAAAAAACCACAAATTTTCCCGGCTTTAGAAAGTAGAGGACTGTTCTGAAGTTAGAGGGTGGGTGATTCACCGACTGTTCTTCCCCCGAAAGATTCTCTGCGTCCCTGGTATGGAAATCGCAACCGAGCTACCTGGGAGAAACTGCACCGTGCCGCGGTCAGGGACTTTTACCGGACTACCAGTCACCAGGAATCAAAGCCGTCTATAACTCGTAGAATTTTGTTTCTAGCATGTGCTTAAATACTCAACTTCCATCCTGGATTCCACACGATATAGTATCCCATTATAGTCGAATTTGTCAACTTCCTCTTGTTGTTGTGTGGTCAAGAGCAACTTACAGTCAGAAACCGGTGTTTTGACATCATAAACTGGGCACGGAAAGTGGGTGGTAGTATTTTGTTGTGAGTTGAGTTTGAGTCAGGACCCCTTTATGTAGTATGGATGATTCACCTTGTCCGCGTGTGGTTTTGGTTCAGGGGATGCCCCATATGACGCTGGTGGCGGTATCCTGCTTTGATGTTACTGGTTCTGATTGTATTAATATGATGATCAATCAGGTGAAGCACCTGTTGTGATCGATTGATTAATTGATTGACGTGGTGATCAATCAATCAATTTGATGAATAACTGATTATTTTATGTTGAATTTGAACAACAGAAATTTTAATCAAGATTTTTTTTTTACGACCACACGGAAATAAAGCCCAGACATCATTAAGCACGTGTTACACTGCTCTTTTGCACGCGAGTAAGCACTTCGTTGCCACAATTATGTTACTTTAACTAAACTTAATTAAAGACACTGGACACTATGGTAATTGTCAAAGACTAGTCTTCTCACTTGGTGTATCTCAACATATGCATAAAATAACAAGCCTGTGAAAATTTGAGCTCAATTGGTCATCGAAGTTGCGAGATAATAATGGGAAAAAACACCCTTGTCACACGAAGTTGTGTGCTTTCAGATGCTTGATTTTCGAGACTTCATAATCTAAAACTGAGGTCTCAAAATCAAATTCGTAAAAAATTACCTTTTTCTCGAAATACTTCAGAGGGAGCTGTTTCTCACAAAGTGTTTATTATCAACCTCTCCCCATTACTCGTTACCAAGTAAGGTTTTATGCTAAAAAGTATTTTGAGTAAATACCAATAGTGTAAACTGCCTTTAAACAGTCCAACCATCTGTGAAAGACTATACGAATGTATTCACGATGAGCCTGACATGTTTTACAATGCATCAACCCAATTAATTATATTAATTGATTGCGTTTGTAAATGTTGATTTTAAACAACAGAAACTTTAAGAAATATTTAATAAAGAATATTTTTACGATCACGGAAACACGCGCATGTTACATCGCTCTATATAGTTGCCCTTGAGGGTGGCATCGTGCCATAATAATAATGATTTTCATTTCGCTTAAAAGGCGCAACCATCTTTGTGAGACCCGTTTTCGAAGGTCTTTATGAACCTGACTAAGTAATATTATGCATCAATCCAATGGCAATGATATTATTCAAAGAACGTTTTAAAAAGGAAAAAGAAGAAAAAAAAAACAAAAAAAAACATTGCCTTCGGATTTGGCGCTTTGGACAATGAAAAGCGTTCGTTATGAAATAAACAGGCCAATGGTTAGAAAGATACTTTAAAAGTATAAGGGGTAATTTCAAAACGGCAAAATTTTGAGCGATTTGAATTAAAACATAATCCAAAAGTCAAACCTGATTTACAGAAATAACACTTCCATATAGGGCTGTAGATTTATATAGAGCTGTAGAAGTATAAACAAAGATGGTAAATAAAAATACAAATTAAAATTGAGTACAACCAAACACGGAAACATGATAATTATTCTATCATCTGTGGTTGGTGTAGTTTCCTGTTAAAAAAAGAAATCCGCGATACTTCGAGTTGTATCCAGGATGCAAACCATTGCACGCAACTGCGGGCCTTAAACAAATAAAATAGACGGGTCCCTTGTTTGATCGTAAACCGAAACCTATACCGAAAGTCCGTTGTGCTTCCTGATTTGGCGATGGTTCTATGACAAAATTGTATTTTAGGACATAGAATTATCTGTTACAAACTGCTACCGAAAGGACCTATGGTATAAATGCAACAAATAGTTAATGGCCTGATGTTTTGACCCTAGCAGAGTCTTTCTCGAAGGCTAAAAAACCCCAAAACTTTGTTTTATCATCTTAAATAATAATAACTGCAAATAAATACTTGAAATCTCATTATTATGTCGAGTATAGTTTTCTGACGCTCAACGTGTGTTTCCTTGTAGGACTATTTGGGTGGCTCCATGTTGTTATTACGACTTATTTCAAACATTTTGTTTGTTTGCCCAGGGCATAATTTCATAGTTCTGCTTACCGCGGAATTCTGCGCTTATCAGTCCATAGAATTATGTGCTTTCCTGGGTCAACGTACGAGCGAGCTTTGCAGAAATTAGCAGAGCCTTAATATTACGAAGAGACTGAGAATATACAAGAGCGCCCTCATACTGTTTGTCTATGACAGGATTGACAAGGCCCAAGGCCGTGTCCGAATTGATGTCTACAGCTACGGCTACGGCTAGATTTCCGCGTCATCGTGCGTTGAGGTATGGGCGTCCTTAGCAACACCCTTGGCAACAGTCGTAGCCGTAGCTGTAGCCGCCAATTCGGAAACGGCCCGAAGACGATCTTTTCTTGAAAATAGGAGCACAATTACCAAAATAAGACGAACAGACGATGTTTTACCAATGTGTTATGCAAATCAAAAACATATCTTCTTTCTACAAAATTATTTCCCTCTCAACTTCAAAATAGTTACATGAAAATTATAAACTCACCAGATTTAATCTTTTCTGCGTCAAGTTATTATTTTTGGTGTGGCGAAATTCATAGATGTTTTGTCCTGATGCTTTCCGATAGAGGGCGGTGCAACAGCTTCATCATCGCCTCACCACTGTGAACAAAATAATAAAATAGATTCACTTAACCAATTGATTAGTATTGCAGTCATTCGGCACCTCTTTGAAGCTATGACCAGTGCCCAACTTCATATAGCTAACTTAGGCAAAAAAGTAGCCAAGCACAACAAAATTATGCTTACAAGAATAAGGTTACCACCCAAATTATCATGCCACATGTACAATCTGTTAACTGGTATCCAGCTCATTTCTGCTTAGCAAGAAACTATTAAGAAATAATTATGTTATGCTAGCAGTTCTGTGAAATTGGGACCAGGCTTAAGAATGGTTTTCGCATGAATTATGTTAAACAGTGACTCCCTCACTTGCCCAGTAATGAGCTATTACAACAAGGACAACGGTCCATAAAACGAAATATTTAAGTATGCTTTCAAGCAATTAATATTTTTTCTATCAGCCTGGCGCCCCTCGCTCATTAAAAGCTACCAGTAAAATTCCTACTTACAGATACTAAGTTTTATCACCCCTTCCACTCTACCTTGGGAATAATGGAGTTCTGCAACTCATAAAAAAAGTACATTCCACTCTGTATTGGTACGACGTTGTGTGGATATTCCCACTTACTTATTGTATTTTTCAATGGTACAGTTTTAACCGGAGTTTGAGGTAGAACTATTTTGGAGAACTGAGTATTTTTTTGGTAAAATACAACAGGCAGATATAACACTAAGGGATCCAGGGTGCTGTTTAGAAGGGGCGGGGGGGGGGGGGGGTGTAAAGCAAATTGAAAGGTGTTTTCTTCTTCTTGCTTTGTTATTGTTGTTGTTGTTGTTGTTGTGTTTGTTATATCTTACAATATGGAGACAGTTATATTTCCAATAGAAATAGCGATCTATTAGATCTCCAATGGATCGTACAATATAGCGATATCTTGTCAATCTTTAAAGGCAGTGGACACTATTGGTAATTGTCAAAGACTAGCCTCCACAGTTGGTGTATCTCAACATATGCATAAAATAATAAACCTGTGAAAATTTGAGCTCAATCGGTCATCGAAGTTGCGAGATAATAATGAAAGAAGAAAACACCCTTGTCACACGAAGTTGTGTGCGTTTAGATGGTTGACTTCGAGACCTCAAGTTCTAAACTTGAGGTCTCGAAATCAATTCGTGGACAATTACTTCTATGGCACTTCAGAGGGAGCTGTTTCTCACAACGTTTTATACCACCAACCTCTCCCCATTACTTGTCACCAAGAAAAGTTTTATGCTCGTAATTATTTTGAGTAATTACCAATAGTGTCCACTGCCTTTAAAGGGAAGGTACACGTTTGGTAATTACTCAAAATAAATATTAACTTCAAAACTGACTTTGTAACGAGCATTGGAGAGCTGTTGATGGTATAAAACATTGTAGGAAACGACTCCCTCTGAAGTAATGTAGTTTTTGAGAAAGAGGTGATTTCTCACTAAAATAATAAAAGACTTCTAGCTAGAGTCTTTTATTTCTATCTGAAAGCACACAAGTTCGTCCAACAAGGGTGTTTCTTCTTTTATCATTTTCTCCCAACTCCGATGACCAATTGAGTTCATATTTTCACATGTTTGTTATTTTATGCATATGTTGAGATACATTAAGTGAGAACACTGGTCTTTGACAATTACCAACAGTGTACCTTCCCTTTAATGATTAATAGCGATAACGTAACAGTTTTCACCATATTGTATACATGCGTATTTGTTGCACGGCACGTGATTGGTTCTCGGCCAATCAAACTTCACAATTTGTTACCGAGGTATAACAAGAACTAAATAGTAACAATCGATTTTCGTAATACTTTTTAAAATTACATTTCTTGAAGCTGAGACTACTCCCGATGGTGCTGTGAATGCACAAATCACCCTAATAGATATGTGAAACAATTAGGCAATGTAGTAGATGGAATTACCTTTGCAATTAGCAGTAAAAGGCAATAATAAGTAAAACCAGGTCGGTATGCACGCCTACCGTAGTGAGTCATCATGGTTGGTCCAATTCAAATCAATGCATCCAAATCAAAACTGTAAACAAACAAAATTCTGCGTCTTGTTTGTAGGAGGGTGTGAGTCAGTTATTGTAAATTTCCATGTAAAGGTGCAAGACGTTGTTGTCATTAACATTCAACTATCGCGATCCCCCGCTCCCCGTGCCGCGCACATTGTGTGTAGTGTTGAGTAGTTAGGGTCGTGGTTTTACAAACTTAACAAGAACGTCTTGCACCAAGACTAACAAGAGACCTGGCGATGGCGTCGACGATTTACGGCCAGAAGTAAAAATGAGCGTATGGTGCCCAAAAGCGGCTGCTGGATGATGCCTCCACTGTCTAATTTAGGATGATGCCCCCCAATACAGGCTGATGCCCCCACTGCCCAATAAAGACTGATGCCCCCACTGCCCAATATAGGCTGATGCCCCCACTGCCCAATATAGGCTGATGCCCCACTGCCCAATATAGGCTGATGCCCCAACTGCCCAATACAGGCTGATGCCCCCACTGCCCATTACAGGCTGATGCCCCCACTGCCCAATACCGACTGATGCCCCACTGCCCAATACCGGCTGATGCCCCCACTGCCCAATATAGGCTGATGCCCCCACTGCCCAATACCGGCTGATGCCCCACTGCCCAATACCGGCTGATGCCCCCACTGCCCAATATAGGCTGATGCCCCCACTGCCCAATACCGGCTGATGCCCCACTGCCCAATACCGGCTGATGCCCCCATTTCCCAATACCGGCTGATGCCCCTTCCCACTGCCCAATAACGGCTGTCGCCCCCACTGCCCAATACGGGATGATGCCCCCACTGCCCAGTACAGGCTGATGCCCCCACTGCCCAATACCGGCTGATGCCCCACTGTCCAATACCGGCTGATGCCCCACTGCCCAATACAGGCTGATGCCCCCATCCCAATGCCTAATAACGGCTGATGCCCCGCTGCCAAATACCGATTGAGGCCCCCACTGCCCCAAAACTCTCTCTGACGGCCGATGACTTCACTGCCCAAAATCGCATACCGGCTGAAGCAACCCACTCGCCCAAAATCTGCCGGATATTGCCCCATTCCACTGCCCAGAAGCGTCTACTGGACCACACCCCTTCCCAGTAGCCCTGTTGAAGTGAACCGTAGCAATAGCACGCATTCCTACGATCGTAAAAACAATTACGTAAAAACCAATCCACGCTGATGGTTTATCCGTAAATAATTAATAGAGACCATCAGTCATGACGGGCATTAATGACGTTTCTATGTCATGGTAAAACATAGTACTCCAAACTTTCAACTTTCACGGCACCCGCGCAAGTATTCTGCTACGTAATTTTCACCACAGAATGAAATCGTCTCTCAATTAACAATAACAAAACATTGTACCTAATTATCGGCGTTACACTTGAAATAAAACGAAATTGGTAATGACCTGACGTTGGACCCTTGCAGAGTCTTTCTCGAAGGCCAACTCTGTATATAGAGTCAAGACCTATATTTGATTAAAGATGATCTTTAAGTAATTTTCTCTGTAATTTTCACCACTTCATTAACTCGTCCCTGAGTTTACACATTAACAAAAGCATGTACATAATCATCGGCAGTCACACTTAGAATACACAAAATATGCGATGACCCGACGTTTCGACCATAGCAGGGTCTTTTTCGAAGAATAAATCTGAATTTATAGACCTATCTTTGCTCGATGACGATTCATATTTGTCAAGGTTGAGCAGACGTCATTAAACTTTGACCAGACGTAAAAAGTGCTCTCTCAGTATCTCTGACGTCCAATTTATGCCACTGCACACTCAGACCGACAAATGGTTACTTCATACCGATCACATGTTTCTCTCTCAACCCACGACCAAGTTTAAAAGGCGTTGGGTGAACAAACATTCAAATGACTCCAAGCCAGAGGCATCATGAAACACAAGATCGAGTCTACAAGCAAAAACCATAATTATTCCTCTTCCGTAGACTTATAATGCAATAATAAAAAATAGAGATAGAATAGTCTTCATAAATGCATAATGGAAATTATACTCTCTGAATACACAGTCGCTGCACTCTAAAAGTAGTCTTGGTACAAGACGTTGTTATTCACTAGTCTCTCACTCAACTATCGCGATCCCCCGCTCCACTTCCCCTGGCCGTAGAGCCTATGGTATAACCATAAATGTCTTATTAACTTTTTTTTTTACCCATACACCGATGTGTGTCAGCACTGTATACTCAGTACTTTCCCGAGTCCATAAATGTTTTACTAACTCATCAAAAACGTCTTGCACTAAGACTACACTCTATTAAAACTGTGCACTCCTGCACTAATGCTCGTTGTTTACTTCCACTGGATCCGTTTGAAATGCTTTTAATTTTTTTTTACTGTGGATCTGCGTGGTTTTATAGCCGGGGCTATTTCTACTCGGTATCTAATTATAGCTAATCCTCACCTGTTAAAACATTGACAGGTCGAAGACGCCTTGACTCGATTCTTTAACAGCAAGGTTTTTCTCTATAGGTCTTTCCCCTCAAGCTTCCTCTCCCATTTCCCACATCTTTGTGATTCTGTGATTTCTTTACTTTTTTTTCTTCGCCTCCCTTTCCAACCCCCTTCTCCTATCCTCCACGAGCGAAGAGTGTTTCGCTTCAAATTTTTTCGTCATAAATAATTCCGGGCGTCCATTACTGCAGGGACGTGGCCAGATTGCAAAGTGCACTTAGTATAAATCACACCTATGGAGAAGTTCACGGATTGCATCTTGACCTTTTCCCTCAAACTTCAGCAGTGGTCATTGTATAATAATATGAGCATCCACGGAGGGGGACAAGTTGTTTTGAGAGCACCCCGTGCAGGAGGTAAAAAAACGAGAGAAAAAACAAAACAACCAGCGTATGTCATCCTTCTATCGACCGGGCAAACAACGCTAAAATTCACCCTTTCACATTTCCGTTTCGCATGTCCGAAGTCGATATTCGACACTTCTGCTGCGCGCACGGGAGCTTATAAATAAATATATTCGGCAATTTGGACTCACTGCTCATTGTTTAAAACCGAAGTAACTCAGAGCCAAGCAGCTTTATAAGATCTTGTTTTATTCAAGGGATCAATATTGCAAGGAAAATTATTCCCGCTGGATTTTATCATAAGCGATTCAGCACTTACGAGTTGTCAATACACAAGGTCGAAATTCCTGTTTTCAGCTTTTTTTGTTATACGCTGCAAGTAGTTATATCAAAGCAAAAATAGTGATTAATTTCATACCGAAAGCTGACGACCGATTATGAGTTTATACCAGTTCAAATCATACACATAAATATCTTTTTTGTCTGGGATGCCAGTCAGAAGACGTTCAACCTGTAATATGGCCAAGGATTACACCCACGTTCAGAACATGGGGAAGCAGGTATAGGGGGTATGACTAACAAAATAGCATTACAAACGTCAATTAAACTAACTCAAATGACCGAGAGAGTTGTTTTGTAATCTTCTTCAGCGCTGCGTTCATTCAGACGATGCAATAAGTTTTCAAGAAAAGTAATTTTACTTATGTTACCGACACATGAGCAAAACTTATAAAGGCTCATCCGACAAGCATGAATAGAAAATCAATTAAAACATTTCTTTGGTTTTTAAGAAAACCTGGATGAACAAAGAAAACGTAGATTTATTTGCCGGTGTCAGATGCAATTGTCTCCGCCATGCAATACTGTCCGCTCCGGACACGTTTGCATATGCAATCGTGTCCGGGGCTATGCAAAAACCGTCCAGCAGACATAGGCGAGCGTGCATGCACTGAACCTACGTATATGCAGCATGAATATTCACGTATTTTATGATTGCAGTGAATACCCAACGGCCGAACATTTTCCATGTCATTCATGACATGCACTTGGCTTGTAAAAAAAATGGCGAACGTGTTCCGTCGACCAAGGGCGTTTGATTTACTACAAGGACGGTTGTTGAACGGGGGCGGACACAACTGCATATGCAAATGTGTCCGGGTGGACACAATTGCATTATGCAGCAGCGTCCGGGCGGACAAGATTGCATATGCACAACCGTCCGGCGGACATTATTGCATCATTATTGCATATGCAATACTGTCCGCTGCATATAGGACATAATTGCATGCGACACCGGCGCTCTTCCAACTGAGCAAGATGTTGGCGATCTCTCTATTTTGTCAATATCTCTGTGTGCTATTTTTTTTT
Organism: Asterias rubens; assembly: GCF_902459465.1. NCBI lineage: Eukaryota > Metazoa > Echinodermata > Asteroidea > Forcipulatida > Asteriidae > Asterias > Asterias rubens. The sequence continues at coordinate 14,235,566 of NC_047069.1, read as the reverse complement.
ATCAAATAAATAAACGAGACTTCATCATGACCCACATGTGTCACAGTCATGAACAAACCTTTAATAGAATGATGAATCTATACTTTGTTTTCTTCTTATCGAACGCCAACCTATTTCATGTTGAGTATCAGTACACAGAATCTATGTATTTGAGGGGAAGAGTAATGGCGACTGTGGACACCAGAAGAAGTTGAAATTAACCTCAAAATGTCATTTATATTTGTCCAGAGATGTTTTCTATTCAATCTTCACAAAACTCTAAGGCGTCGAGTTGTACGAGTTGTATTTCTATATCAGTAGTGTGCTAAGCAGAAATGAGCAGGATACCCAGTCAAAAATTGTACATGTGACATGGGAGTTTGGCTGGAAACCTTATTCTGGTAAGCGTGGTTTCTTTTGCTTAGCTACTTTTTGTGCTTAAGCAGCTCTACGAAATTGGGTCCAGGTGTCAAATCTCGACACTGATGAAGACCGCACATTTTGCAGCACCCTTTCCTGAGCAGATGATGGCGACCAAGATGGGAATAAATTGTTTGAAATGACGGTTTGGTCTTTGCACGGCGCCACGAGACGTCACAAGTCTCGGCCATTTGGGGGCACTGTTCAAACAACGGGGATGTTTTCACTCGATGTATTAACAGATCTTTTGCTATTCATCATTTACTGGACAAGCCTTATGGGTGAGATTGTTTTACCTCTTGAGGTTCGTGTGTCTATTTCGACGAGGAATATGAACCCTTTGTAGCTTCTATCTTATCTATTGTGTTTTAAAGTCTGAGCAAAACTCAAACTTCACACAGATGTACAAAGATGAGCACCACCTTAAAACAGGTGTGATTTACAAATATAGTTGACAATAGATAGTAAAAACAGCAAGATATTACAAGAAGGATTACAACACGTTAAAAACACACCTGAAAACAACCGAACCAACAATTACAACCGGATCAAATAGTATAATGCAAATGACGAATGTACGAAATTGTTATCACATTGTGATAATTACCTGAAGCAAGTATAGATATATGTCCTATGTGATTAAACAAGCATAGGGAAATACAATAAATAAGAACACATGGTCTTAAAGACACAATCTAATTGTCGTTTCATCAACCGTAACCACATGGACCATTCCCCTGAACAACCTTCCCATCCCCCCTTTTTGTTTTGCACCATGTCCCAATTGATGCAGTCTTCATCGAAGCCAAGACATCACCTGCTTCCAGTCTGTCTCCACCGTGCCCACCATGAGTATCATTTGCATGAGCAAGGAGGCAGGTGGGTGTCTCAGGAGATGTTTTATAAGCGGTACATACAGTCCCAGGTGATGTATGCCATTAAACGACACCCGGGGTGTAGACGCTATTCACTCAGTCCGTCAAAACATCAGCACTATCTCTCCCCTGTCTCTCCCTTGGTTCTTAAAGGGGTGGTAGGGGGGCTTTCTGTGGAACATCTTAAGCCTATATCCACTTTAGACCATTATTTTTAGGCACAGCTATCACAACAGCCATTACTTGCTCAGCTTTCTTATACAATTTCAGTAGAGTGACGTTTCATGGCTGAGTGGTCTGGCGTGTTTATAGAACTCGAGTTCAGTGCCCAATTTCATAACGCTGTTTAGCAGAACATACTGTTTAACAAATCTCTTTGCTAAGCAAGACATAAGTGGGGCACCATTTCTAACACTATTAGTTTCATGGAATGCTGGCTGGTACACTGTTTTTGCTGAGAAATATTTTCCAGTGTACAGGTTTTATGAAATGGGCCCCAGGTGACTGAGTCAGAGGGTGTGGGTGGTTCCAATCTCGGTCGTGACACCCGTGTCCTTGAGAGAGGCAAGATGGTACATAGCGATCGTTGGTGTAAAAGGTTCGTGACATGTAGATCTATAACCAATTGGCTACCGGTGCTGCATACTCCTAATGAGTTAAGATTATTTCAGGAATACTTAAAGGCAGTGGACACTATTGGTAATTACTCAAAATAATCATTATCATTAAACCTTTCTTGATTAAGAGTAATGGGGGAGGTTTATAGTATAAAGCACTGTGCGAAACAGCTCCCTCTGAATTTGATTTCGAGACCTCAGATTTAGAATTTGAGGTCTCGAATCAAGCATCGGAAAGCACACAACTTCGTGTGACCATGGTGCGACAAGGTTTTGTCTTCTTTCATTAATATCTCGCAACTTCGACGACCGATTGAGCTCAAGTTTCCACATGTTTTTTTTTGTATGCATATGTTGAGATACACCAACTGTGAAGACAAGTCTTTGACAATTACCAATAGTGTCCAGTGTTATTAAAGAAGGCCCAAAATGAATAGAGGTACTGTAAGGCATTGATAAGTCCTCTTAGCTTGAAAAAAAGGTGCATAAAAAGACCAGTGAGTAATACACTTAACCATTATTGCTTCTCATCAACCAGGAGTAAATGGGTACCTGCATTGGTAGAGATTGTCGACGTGAATGGTTAGCAACCTGTGCTGCCGGTGCTGCATACTCATAATGAGTTGAGACTGTTTCAGGACCACTTAAAGAAAGGCCTGTAAAAAGTGGTGTTGTAAGATGCTAAGAGGGACCTAATGGCTAGAAAAGGCGCATTATTAATGGACATTATTGTTATTACATGTATATAAACGTAAAGTCGTTTTGCCTCCGAAGAAGGTCCGGTTTGGATCGAAAGCTAAGGCCATCTACCCTACTTATTATATATAAACGTTAAGTGGTGTAAAATGCTCAAATTGTTACAATGCTCACAATCTGCAGCTGCATGAGAAATGCTAGGTTCGGATTCAAACATAATTCGAATCGGATTTAAAGTCAGCTATGGATGATTAATAACACAGAAAACTAACTTATCGAATGACTTTTTCAATTACAAAAAATAAAATCGACGTTTCACCTTCCCCCATGGTAACAAATCAACTCTATGACACTGGTCATCAGACGGCTCCTGAATGAACACGACACGAAGTGGTACTTTCTTCTCATGAGCGCGGAACCCGACAACATTTCTTCCCCTCACTGATGCAGTTTTTTATTTTGTTTTAAAGACCAGCTTGGACGAAAAGTGCTGAAATTAATTTTGTTCAACTAAATAAAGAAATTGAGCTCACGTGAGGGTAAACAGATTTTATTATGTGAACAAACAATCGTTATGAATGTTCTTCTCTTGAGCTTTTCGGAAATATTCACTTTTATGTTAATACGTCATTTTGTGGGCTCCGTTGTACACATCCCACCAATGGCGTCAAAGTATTGTCATTTTTACGCACGCCGTCAACGGCAGCTTGTGTATAGCTAGTTATTCAAGTGTAAAATTATCAAAATTACAGTCAAATGATAAACAAACACATCATTGACAAGTTTGAATAACATTTTCAACTTTTGTTTTCGCTCAAGTAGCTGTTTTTTAAAATAGTTATTTTAGGGGAGGTGGGTGGATGAGCGAACGGATGCCCGGTACTGCGTGGGTGGTGGGACTGGTACTGTTATGACGCGCAGTCAGTTTGGGCCCAATTACACAGGCCTGCTAAATAATAAGCACAAATAACTAAGCACAAAAATTAACTAAGCACAATAAAATTATGCATTATAAATAAAGGTTACCAGCCAAAATACCATTCCACATGTAATATCTGTGACTGGTATCCTGCTGATTTTTGCTAAGCAGGCAATGGTAAGCAACATTATGTTGCTTTAAAGGCAGTGGAAACTATTGGTAATTACTCAAAATACCATAAAACCTTACTTGGTAATCAGTATAAAACATTGTGAGAAACAGCTCCCTCTGAAATGACGTAGTTTTCAAGAAAGAAGTAATTTTCCACGAATTTGATTTCGAGACCTCAGAATTAGATTGTTAGGTCTCGAAATCAAGCACCTGAAAGCACACAACTTCGTGTGACAAGGGTGTTTTTTTTTTCATTAATATCTCGCAACTTAGACGACCAATTGAGCTCAAATTTCACAGGTTTGTTATTTTATGCATATGTTGAGATACACGAAGTGAGAAGACGGGTCTTTGACAACTACCAATAGTGTCCAGTGTCTTTAAGGATCTCTATAAAATTGGGCCCTGATCACAAAATCAAACACTACAATACATTATCCATAGTCTATGTGGTAAAACTGCCCTCTCCATGTCGAGTTGGGCCTGGTGCAAAATTCACCATAGAGTGTATTACAGTAAGCCCTGTTGAGATGGTGAACACAATACTACACTATTAGGTTTGGGTTAATTTGTCTATGTACATGTACACCCAAAAGGGCTAAAATACAGTAGTCACAGTTCCTGTTTAATTAAAGAACATAATTAATTGAATTTTTGTCTGAAGAAAATTGGGGATAAAAGTGCAGACTGTAAAGTTAATTTCAAACCGGAGACCGGACGCTGATGACGGAGCGTGTTTCTGCTCATTCCGCACCAGTAGCTGTGACATCGAGACGATCGCCTTTAAGACGTCAGGGAGTTATTTTCACCATTCTCCCATGGGCTGATGGAGACTTTGTCTGCTTTCTTGTTACTTCAAGACGTTATGTGTAATATTGATTGCTGGTTGGGTGTCTTATGCTCCCGAGGATACCTGAGATTTGGTTGCGTTCTATATAGTCGATGGTGAGGAGTTTTAGCCTGAATTTGTGTGTAGAAAGATGTGGGCTTGTACTGGAGTGTGTTTCCGTGTGGCTATTGGTCATGTGCTGTGCACTCCGTGCGTGACCCAAGGCCGTGTCCGACTTCTTAGCTGCGGAAGTGGCTACGGGTAGAACTCATCCTTCAACTTTGCGGCTGCAGCTAACGGCATAAGCGGTCGTAGCCGAAATAAGTTGATTCAGAAGCTGTTATAAGATGCACTCTCGATGCTTCATTACGGATTACTATACTGGTGAAAGAAATACTCCAATAACGTGCAACAACTCTCGGACAGTTTCGCAGGGTTCAGTATTATAACATTTTTACCGTTCGATGATTGGTTTTGCTAAGCATTAATTATGTGGGGCGGCACCTGTCACAACAATGGAAATCTATCATGATTTTGACTGATATTCTGTTTCTGCTAAGCAATATTTAACAGTTTTTGAAAGACAATACTTCTTTGCTTGGCGTATAAAGTATGCCTATTCTCAAACAAGAACACGGTATAGCTAACAAACCACATGAGATGTATATCCTTGCTGATTTCTGCCTACTAGTTTCTGCTTATTTTCCAGACAAATTTCTACTGAGCAAATTTGGGGGTACATTGGCCCAAGACGATTATAATGTTCTCTCTAGTGGAAACAGTGTTTGTTGACTCAAATCCAACCCCTCGATACAAAACGGATTTACGGAGCTCATACACAATGTTAATTCGGACCGCGCAAACCAATTTGGGCAAATTTAGCGTCTTGCCCCAGAGAAGACGGTACAAGGGAAAGATAGACAATGTTGCCGACCTCTTTTCTCCTCCCCGTTTATAGGCCTAGAGGGAGGGGGAGCAGAGAGGCTGGATGGCCTGGAGGCATTCCACATTCTCTTGCCTCATCTCAGTCGCTCCTTCCAGAGAATTACCGGTGAATAATGAGCCAGCTTTTGAATGCTTGATATCTCATTAGTGTGTAGGTTTTTTTGTTGTTTTTTGGAGATCGTTGCCTTTCAAATTGGCAGATTTTGGCTGCTTTTATTATAAGCACTGTGTATTTGAGACAGGTTTTTAATCACCCCAAGAATGTTGTCAATGCAATAATATTCGCTGAACATGTGTGGCTGGGAATAAGAAGCTAACTCATCTCTAGCAACTATCAGTGCTTATATCCTCAGAGACGTCGACGAATTTCAAATGGCTAAATATTTGGAGCACAGATTTAGAACATCTCAAACCACCCAAGACTGTGGAGGGTGTGAGGGGGGGGGGGGGGGGTCCAGCAGACAGAAACAACCTCGTGAAAAATACCTACTGAAAGTTAAATACCATGTTGGGTTAGACAAGAAAAGACGGTTTCGGAACTCCGTAGTTTTTGCACTTGGCATGTATGTTTCTTAACAAGGAAAGTCAGAAAATATTAGTTATCATAGTTATAGGATCAACAATTTATTCCGTCTTTAAAGTTTCCTATTTTTGGAGGGTCACATACTCCTGTGATGTGGGTTGAGAAAATAAAACACCTTGCATACATTGATGAATGCTGTATGGACATCATTGCGTGTCTCCTTTCCAAACAAAAGTAACAAAATCGAGACTGGTAGTTTATCTAAAACATGGATGCAAAGCCTGACACCGTTGTGTTAACTTTTGTTTAAAAAGTCTGTACAAAATTGCAGAATGGCAAACTTCTTTAATAACAATTGCATCTTAAACCAACGGAAGCTGATGCCTCATCATGACCATGTTTCTTAATTATAATAACACGCCTGCATCAACCACCGTCTTGCCAAACCACCGCGAGTTAATAATGAAATGGCGTTCACCGCAGCCCGATCCACCGATAAGAACCTCTCATCTCCAAAGAAAACAGATCGACATCCTCGTCTTTTTCTCACAATTTAATGAAAACGATCTCGCTACCAGACGACTCAAGAAGAAAAAAGAACACACCGAGGATTTGATATAATGAGGTAGACCGGGCGGGTACATCTCGGCCGCTTCCAATTCGATTTTGACGGGGCATGGATTTATAAAACAGCGTGCTCGGTTATTAATTATTGAGTTATGTGTGTTTTCAGCGGTATGATGAACAGGCTCGGACTGGGGAAGGAACATGAGTATCACATGGATGCTAAAACGAGAATGTTCTAAAGGTGTTATGGATTTTTGTTACCACTTTTTATGACTCAAGTTTTGTCACTGAAATAATAACTTAGTGGTCGCAGAGACGATTATTGTTTCCTCGATGTAACCATTTCACGGTTTTGTTTCTAACATTAAAGTTGAACGGCTCGATTTTCATTGAGACATTTTTGTTTGTTATGGAAGGTTTTTCTCTGAATGAATTTTGACAGATGATGATGTTTCAAAACGAAAAACATACATAAACTTTCGCCTATATACCGCGGACATGGCAGAGAATACAAGTAATATGCAAAATTGTTTGTGTATGGCCGATTGGGTGAGAAAATGTCAGGATCCCAGAAATTAGTTTTAATAAACTACAACTTATATTTGGCGGTTTTTTGGTGCAATGCCCCAGATAAAAGTTTCTTGAAGTTGAAATCTAAATTCTGTTGTCAATTTTGCCAAACCAGACCCAAGAACTTTAATATTAAATTTTACTAAACCAACACTGTGATCGTTTCCTCTAAAAATTTAATATCGATGTTCAATACCCCGGTGCGATAAAATCAAAAGAAAACCATGACGTCAATAATACTCGCTCTGAGCAATATTATCATTTTCTCGTTGTTGCAGCGCAGCCATTTCATTGTTTCAGTGTATGGTTTGAATCATGAAATAACCAAAAGGTACTATTCAATGAATATCAACTTTAAACTTGATAAATTTAGCTAAAGAAAACATCAATACGCTTGATACACATCAAGTTTATAGACCAACAACCCCCACTTAAAGTTTAAAATTAGAGACAATCTGAGTTTGTGCAGAAACTGTGCCACAATAAGTGATTGAAAAAAAAACAACAGAAACATGACAACACTTATTATTTCATGATCATCAAAGATTATAGAGCGCAAGATGCGGAACTGAAGCTTTATCTATTGTTGGAACGTGAAATACGCATGGGCGCCAGTTCAGCACGTGAATGTTTTGTTTCCCATTGATAGGAATGGTCATTGTCTGCACTGATCTACTGTTGTATGAAAAGAGTTACTTGCCGAAATTGCGTCCAGTGTGATTTCACATTTCAGCCCGAGTTCCGCATCGGCGCTCTATAATCTTTGGTTTTTATTCCCACAGTCAAGTGCACTATAATAGTCAAGTGACTGTAACCAACATTAGAAAAGAAAATATCATGGTATCCTTTTTGTATCATGACTGTGGTTGAATACAGGGAACTTGTCCAAAATAGTGACAGCGCTCCGTAATACTAACATGTTTAGTGAATCGTGAATATTATTACTGATGAGGCGGTTGTACCCATTCGGGAGTGTTGAAATAGTTTTTATGAGAAGGGCTTTTAATAAAGGGGAACCCGGTAGTTAAAACAGCCACTGACTGAGATAGTTTCCGACCATGAGGGCGTCATCTCCTATATGTCATTTATTTTAATTTTAAGAAAACCGTATTAAGTTATAACCAATGCTGACAAACACCAATGGGGAAACCCACACAATCAGAAAATGGACTGGAAACCAACCAACATGCAAGGCTCTGGTCTGAGGTGGGTTCGAACCGAGGTCCACAGAGGTTGAAAGGAGGGGAAAGAAACGACAAAGATGGGGCATACATGTGTGATTCCACCCTTCATTTTTATTATTATTATTGTTTACCATCCACTTCACAGTCTTCCTGTATAATCTTGTCCTGAGCCAAAAAGATGGACATAAAGACCATGCACAAAATGGTACACGACTACATTCACTGTTTCCTTCCATTTGAACATGTCTAACCCCACGAGGACAAGCAAGAAACTACTCTGGTCTCTTTCAAGCACCGATAACAAGCACTGCGGTTGTACATTAGGACACAGGTAAACCAACAAAGATGTATGATTTAATCCACCAATGTTATTTACCTGCCCTGGAGCCGGAAAGTAATATATAAAGACCGTGTACGAAATGTAACCTCACTACATTCAACGTCCTCAAACCGAGGCAAACAGGAAATTAGTCTGTTTTCTCTAAAGCATCAAGAGCAAGCATTGTACATGATTACACAGGGATCACGACAAAGATGGACACAGCTGTGTGACTCTGATTTCATCCTCCGTATTTACTATCCACTGTATTTATTTAGCCTTCATATATTTCTATCTTTCCTGAGCCGGACAGAGGGACAAGACCACACCTGTCGACCCTGGACGGTTTACCGCAACTAAAATCTATCAATGACACGTTAGCAAACTCCCGGCTGCTCTAACCTACTTTTACCTTCTAAAGTACTCATAAATAAAATAATGCTGCAAGCGCATGGAAACACATGTTTACCTGGTGTGATATAACAACAAGGTTTATTTTTAGCCTAATTTGCATAGACATACAAAATATGCGCCGTCTTATTATTGGTATTCATAAATAATAATAATAATGCAAACTGAAAACACTATGGTTACCTTGTGTGGTATAAAAACAAATTCTATTCTTAGTCTAATTTGAATACTCATATAAAATTTGCATCTTTATTGTCCGTATAACGTTTAAGTGGAATATTTAATTTCTCTTTCAAAGCCTATTGTCAAAAATCAATTCCGAACACAAATATCCGCTCCGTGGTAAAATTCAAATTAGCTCTATCGCAGAGCGCATATAACACCGCTCCGTATTTGATTCCGGTAGGCTCAGTGATGGAATGAGCCCGTGGATTGATCGATCCGTACGGGGGCCGTGTGAGTCCGTCAATAGCGGGACCACGGAGCCTCTGGGCTGTTCGCTTTCTAGTTCCATTCACCACAATCCGTGGGCTGGACTTGAGAGCTGCGCAGGCGCTCTCGCTCTTTATGAAAATGAAATGATTACTGAGTGCAGTGATAAAATTGTGATGCGAACAGCTCACTCGCTCATTCAGTATTGTGGTGTTGTGTTGGTTGGTGCAGGCCTACATGCGTCTATCACACTGTGTGAGTTGTATCACCCACGGAATCACCTTTTAAATGTTGATGAATTATTGGATAATGAAGTATACGGCGAGCGATCAGACCAGCTGATTGAAGGAGCCCTGTCATCTGCACCGATGCACCCGTTGAACAGTCAAGCTGGTTCACACAGGAACCCCACAATGGACTCGGGGGTCTAAAATACTGCCTGGAGTCATGTTTGTTGAGACCACAGCAACTTCGTAGCACATGGTCGCTTGCTCACTCGTGATAAACGCATCATCTCGGGTTTATATCCGGAGCTTTAGGAAACAGTCGTCAGGGGGCAAAACAATCGGGGGCTTCTCGTTTGCCCTTTAACGCGAACTGCTCAGTGTGTGACTCGGGAGGGAAAGACAGAACGAGGCATCACGTATTAGATCTCTAGGAAGGAGCTATATGCTGAATAGATGACTGTGATCATCTAGTGATAATTGATTTGAGTTATTATCAGCTAATCATCGTCTTAACCGGAGCACGTCGAGTTGCTTGACCCTCTCTAACCCATCTCATCACCATCATCATCATCATTACCACGATCATCAGTAGCATCATTTTGGATTCACGTCCTGGAAGTTCAGTCTACAGAATATTAAACACAGTCTTGGACGGAGCTCGCTAGTTCCACACGATTTATCACACCCATTTAGTAAACCTCCGTGGGAGATCTTCCCCTGTCAATTACTCCTCCGCGGTGTCATCTTGGACAGCATCCCTTAATCCTTCGGTAATCTGATCTGGATCTTCAACCATCTTCTGAATCACCTTCTTGTTGGTGCGTGGCTAGGAGGGGGTTTAGTGTTCCCTTGTCTGAGGGCCATCGGCGCGTAATCGACGGGTTGATTTGAGGGCCTGGACGCGGTCCGATCTGATTTCTCGTAGTTTTTTTTCCCGAGTCCGGAGTGCTGTAGCTTCATTCAGTGTGTACCATCTTCGTGCTCCTTACAAGATGATGCCCGTTGGGACTACCTCTTTCCTCCTCCCTGCTCTCCTTATCGTTCTCGTCATACTCTCAGAGTGTGCAGGTAAGTTGATGTTATGTCCGATGAACCGTCTCTACTGGCTCGAATAAGTGTTGTCAGAAATAACAGTGTGGAGCTTATTTTTAAAAATAGGTCTACGGGTGGGCATGTACGGTCGATTGGCTGAAGGGGGTACATGACGATGAAACCACGGCTAAAGGAGAGAGAGCCTAAATTGCTTGTTTTGTGAACAAAAAACGTGGGTCAGATAATAAGTTGTAAAAGCTGGATCGTGGCTTGTTTGGAATGGAATGAATACATTCATCCAAACCGCCCTGAATGGAAACCTAGTTTATCTTGTGCCCCAAGAATGAAATTGCTTGAAGAAAAGATGTTGCTTGTCATGTCATGTGCCCTAAACTCTGAATGAAAATTGAGGATTCTTTACAATGCTGGTGATTTTATGAAAAGTAATCCAAGACTAGTTTGTCATTAAGTTGTATATCAATTTGTTTCTGAGAACTATTTCCTTCTATTCTGAGACGAAATCGTCTTGAAAAATCAACCTCTTGATTTTTGTTTATGTCAGATTTTCTTTCCTTTCAAGAGGGAGGCAAGCATTGCCTTTAAGAATTTAATTATTACATTGACACATCAGACAAATCTCAGTGAAGTATGGTTGTGCAACAACAGCACAACAAACATAATTCTACAATATTTTGTTTTCGCAGGTTTACTTGTGGACAAATCATGTATTTTTAAATGTGCAGATCTCAGCTGTCTTGATTTACTACCGTTCAAATCAATGTAACTAAATCGATGCTGGGGCAAAATAGTTAGTACTCTTTGTTTATACTCAAAATCGGTATTTACCTTTGCTGTAGTACACATTACACAGGGTACCCGACATAGTGACGTCATGATACAAGTCTATTAGGCCATTACGGTGCGAAAAGATCACGACAATACGTAAGATTCTTAAGAGCTCTTCCAGGATCGAGTGTCATATCAAGATCGATAAAGGTAATCTTGGAACGAATTTGCACGAAAACCATCCAACAGATATTATAATTCATCAGTCAAAGCGCCCTCTGTTGGCACCCTCGGGCTTGTTGCCGTAACTAAATCGCAAACAAAAGTGCACGACCTATCATCATGACGAATATGTTTGAATTGGAAAGGGCTATAGGTCTAACTACACGTACAAACTGGCGAAACTATACACACAAAATGTAAAACTGTCTGCCATCTTGGTGATGTTTCCATGTACAGGCAACTTATAATGCTGTCAGTTCAGTACACAAAATATAGGAACCTGGCTATGTTTTGATGTCAGCCCCAATTCAAGATGCCTGTTCTACGACACGGGCAAATACAGTCATTCTCCAAAACAAGATCCTACATAAGAAAATAAACCCAAACCAACTATAGGTGATTATTATAAACTCCATTCCCCCAACTGCTCCACACTCGCCCTAACTGTCATCTTTGAAAGTTTATGCTCGTGTAAATCTCCATCAATTTCATTAACAAAACACAGAGGAGTGTGCCCCACGCCCCCTCTGAAAAAACCCTTAATCAAACACAGTCCCGTTGTGCAGCATGGAAAACACATTAGACCGGATTGACTTGTAATAACCATCGGAATCTCCAGCCAACACCCATGGCTATTTTAACACACCGACGCGCAATATGAAAAACAGCCTCTAGTGCCGTGAAAAAAATCACCAAAATTAAACGGGGGACCGGTTCGTTTCTGTCAACGTTCCACCGGCTGCCTGAGCCCCCCTTCAAGATTCGAGACTGGGGCTCCAAGCTATGCGTTGAATATAACTATAGCACTATATTTCCTTCATCATAGAGTGGATTTAATGAGTAGTAGACTGTATAATATCTATGGGATCTAGGCTTAGCAGTCAGTTCAGATTGAGTGCTGTGATATCATGCGTGGCTCCGCAGGGTTAGATGCTTGGGCCTTTATAAATGAAATAGGGAAGTGGCTGGCGATAATCACAGCTTATATCTTACAACTCATTTCACGCCGATTTAATATGGCATTGGTTCAATGAGCCTGCACAAAATAAAATTAAGTCGTATGGCAGAGGGACAAACGAAAACATTGGAAAATAAATAATCAAACATTGACAATGTAAAAGATAGTCAATGTGAATACGATGTAAACTCAGGTTTGGCCTCAACAACGGCAGTATGGAGTATAAACATTTAAATTCTTGAAAATGAACTCGAGGAAATTTTACTGGTGAAAAATATTGTTCGGTTATGACTGGCCACAAAAACAGACCACGCCTTGCACTATTCAAAACTGATTTAAAACGCCATTGTGCTTAGGAAAAGTACATGTACATCTCCATTATAGATGATTCTACTGTGAAATTTAACACAGAAATCCGTTAAATAATTGGGTCAAGGTTAACCCTGTATTTTTATATCGATCAACTTTATATTTTGTTTAAATGCAATGGCTTTCCAAGTATTCATGTGATTAAAGTGAGGAGTTGTTGAATAAAAAAATTCCCCACAGGGAATTGCCACAATTTAACGTATTTCATATAAAAAACTCAAAACAGAAATAAAATAAAAAACTATTTATCTAAATAGTATTAATCTACATAATTATCAGTTTAAATATTTCTTTATACAGTACCGGACCCAGTGACATTTCTTCACTCGTGGAGAATCGAGTTCAAATAAAGAACAATGCTTTAGGAGCAAAAGATATAAAAAAAAAACAAAGAGGGAAATACACAGAAATCAAAGAGGATGTAAGCTGAAAAGTAAACATAATTATTTCCCCAGCAAATCCTTGCTTAAGATCATCATCCAATCATAAAGTCGTTGTGGCCAGAGGGGACCCGTATAGGAAGGCACAGAGTATATGATCTCAACGTTTGGATTATTTGATTAAGATGGAAAATTGAATTAGTCCTGGATTTTGTCGTTTCTATTACAGAGCTCCGTCGAGCTGGAAGGATGAAATGTCTTCACATAGATGATCGTTGTATAGCTAAACCAACAACCCATGATAATATTATTCTAATCGTTCTGGTATAAGACCAATACCCCATGATATTATTTGTCGTGGGGTATAAGCCTATAGCTTCGTAACAAGACTTTAAAAATTGAATTGCTGTTTACAACTTAATTATGATGTAGATGCAATGTCAGTGTTGCATCAAAAATCCGGTTGTACCAATGGTCTTCAGGATTTTTTCCCCAACCTTCAATTGTTTATAAAACATGCCATCAAAACAAAAAGTGGAGGGTTTTCAATTTAAACGTGTGTATAGCGCTGCATGTATCGTGTGTAATGATGTCACATTTCTTTCGCAATTTGTGAAAAGCATCAAATTACTTATCCTGGATTCAATAGACCTATTCGAGCACCTTTGGGACCACCTGGGTCCCGTCTAAACATTTGTTTTTACCTCCCTGCGGAGACATATTTTGTTCTTTCCTTTGTCCCTGTAGTAAAGAACCTTCCATCCCCAGTCATTAGAATTCCCCAAATGAAAAATATTACTGTTATCGGTTTCCTGAAGGTAGTGATTAAAGACAGTGGACACTATTGGTAATTACTCCAAATAATGTTTAGCATAAAACCTTTCTTGGTAACGAGTAATGGGGAGAGGTTGATAGTATAAAACATTGTGAGAAACAGCTCCCTCTGAAGTAACGTAGTTTTCGAGAAAGAAGTAATTTTCCACGAATTTGATTTCGAGACCTCAGATTTAGAATTTGAGGTGTCGAGATCAAGCATCTGAAAGCACACAACTTTTGTGACAAGGGTGTTTTTACTTTCATTATGATCTCGCATCTTCGATGATCGATTGAGCTCAAATGTTCACAGGTTTGTTATTGTATGCATATGTTGATATACACCAAGTGAGAAGACTGGTCTTTGACAATTACCAATAGTGTAAGGAAACACACTCAAACACTTTTCTCAAATGTTTGAATACGCGCGACACTTCCCCAGTTAATTCAAAAGAAGATAAAGTTCAAACTCGGATGAGTAGAGGTATTTCTAAATAAACAACATATTCGGAGTAATTGATATTCACTACTTCAATTACGCCTAGCGATTTCACAGATCATACAAAATGGATAATTTATTTTCCCCGATCAATGCCCCGATGCAATTATTCATTCGATTTGATATTCCGATAAATGCAAACTGCAAAATGCATTTTATGTTTGTTTGATTGTTTGTTTGTTTGTTTGTTTGTTTGTTTGTTTGGGTTAATCTTCTCATGAAGGGAACTCAGCAAACTCCAACAAAGGGATAAAAACACAATACTGGTAACAGCCAATCTCTCTCATACAAACATTGGTTTAACGTCTATGATTATGAATTACACAAATCAAGAAATTAAAGTGATTCAGTTACTAGACGACAATATTTATTCTAGTCATTATGTATCCACAGAATGTGAGCCCCCGGATCACTTTAATTAGTGTTCTACCCCCCGTGTAAAATAATTTGACCATTTCGTTCCAAAACAAAATGCGAAATTTAAAAGAAAATGTTTCTTTTGTATAATGGCTTTTATGGATGATTGTCTCGTATAAAATTCCTCTTAATTCTTCCTACTGGAACTCGATAGTTTATGACATCCGAATTATTTTAATATTTGGGATTTGTTTTGTACTACTCGATTAATGCCAATAATCTTCTAGCTAAACAAAACGGGTAATTTTCAGCCACGACACCTTTAATTCTTCTACTCGGTATTTCCGTCTGGTATCCACTGTTACTACCGACAAATGCATACACTATTGCTGACAGATGTGTTCCATACCAACAGAATGCCAGTCTCAGGGATACTTAGATTAATTTTAACAGTTAAATAATTTGACCCTTTCCTTTTAACAAAACAAAATGTCAGATGTTTTAATAAGTGTTTGTATAGGGTCTAACGCCATTTATAGATGTTTGAATAAAATAAGCAAAATCTCTTCATAGGAACTCAGTAGCTTTTAAATTACACATTGTTTTATTTCATGACCTACAGGTGGTATCCACTGTTACTACCGACAAATGCATACACTATTGCTGACAGATGTGTTCCATACCAACAGAATGCCAGTCTCAGGGATACTTAGATTAATTTTAACAGTTAAATAATTTGACCCTTTCCTTTTAACAAAACAAAATGTCAGATGTTTTAATAAGTGTTTGTATAGGGTCTAACGCCATTTATAGATGTTTGAATAAAATAAGCAAAATCTCTTCATAGGAACTCAGTAGCTTTTAAATTACACATTGTTTTATTTCATGACCTACAGGTGGTGGCATAATAAACCGAATCGGTAAACGGGAACAGTTTTTTTATAGAAACTTTTTTTTTTACGAACAAGGGCCAGTTTTCATATACTTACAGAATAGCAGAAAAATGCTTCACCAATTGGATAGGGCCAGCCATAAGTACACACGTAAACAAAAATATACGTTAATTTTGAATGTAACTGCCTCAAAGCAAATAGAAATCGGCTTTATAACAATATTGGTTCTCAATGATTTGGGTCACTGTTGACGTGAATAATAATGCCATTAAAAATGAATATATGGTTATATTTTCGGTCTGATAACTTGCGTTGTTAATCATATCAATATTGTTTCCAATCATGGCTCCGTTTGTGCCTTTTAAAACGATTTTTTTTTCACTGACGTTATCAGATAAAGACGTTAACTCCCACATTTGTTTTACGGAATAGTTTGTCATGTTATACTTCAGAACCTTTCAGCTTTAATTTGCTTAACTTTCTGTTGTATTTATTGACAGGTCAATCTGGTCTAGGATGGTGGGATATATGGCAGTATGACGGCTTGCAAGGTGAGTCAATCGTTACACTCCTCCGATGTCTCTTACATGTCTGTCAAACTGTCAAACTTGTCAAGATCGTCTGGGGGAATATTTCCCTGTTTGGTATCTCCGTTTGTAAGCGGTATCCCTGGTTGAGCGTGGTATCCCTGGTTAAGCGTGGTGTCCCCGTTAGAGCGTGGTATCCTTGGTTAAGCGTGGTATCCCTGTTTAGTGCGTGGTATCACTGTTTAGTGCGTGGTATCTCCGTTTATGCGTGGTATCCTTGGTTAAGCGTGGTATTCCCGCCAGGACAGCACCACAGATCTAAAAATGTGCTCGCCTTCCTTTCCCCTTCTTTATTAGTCTCATCCAATCCTCATCATTTCTCTCATTAATGCTCCCTGCATCTCCCCTCCTCCTTCCCCGTCTTTCAAACTTCCGGAGGATCCTAAATGTCTTAATTTCCTCAGAGTATATACGTCTTACGAGCTACACACTCACAGGCAAGAAAAGATATAACGAAACAAGTAACTGCACGAGCTGGACGAAGATGATCGGGTAACGCGCTGCAGAAGAAGTCAAGTGCCTCATGCAAAATGCAGATGTTGAAGAGTATCAAACGAGCAACGGTGTATCACCCATCCCGGTGTTTGACTTAAAGGCACTGTACACTATTGTTGATGTTGTCAAAGACCAGTGTTCTCACTGGGTGTATCCCAACAAATGCATAACATAACAAAAAGGCTGTGGAAATTGCGACTCAATTTGTCATCGAAGATGCAAGAGAATAATGAAATAAAAAAACACCATTGATGCACAAATTGGTGTGCTTTCAGATGTATAATTATAGACTTCAGCTGAAGTTGTTTTGTTATTTGAGTGAAAAATTACCTCTTTCTTGAAAACTGTTTTACAAAGGAATCCGTTCTCACATAAGAAGTTTTATACTACCAACAGCTACCCATTGCTCGTAAACCAAGTCAGTTTTTATGCTAACACCAATAGTGTCCAATGCCTTTAAAGGCACTTCACACTATTGGTAATTACTCAAAATAATTGTCAGCATTAAACTGAATTGGTATACGAGCAATGGAGAGCTGTTGGTAGTATAAAACGTAGTTTTTGAGAAAGAGGTAATTTCTAACTCAAGTATTGAAAGATTTTCAGGGCTAAAGCCCTTTTTAGGCATTTAACTTATGGTGCTTTTTCTTTAATAATTCTCTTGGAACTTCGATGACCAATTCAGACAAAATTTTCAAAGGTTTGTTATTTTATGCATATGTTGGGATACACCAAGTAAAAGTGAGAAAACTCGTACTTTGACAATTACCAAAGCTGCCAAGTGCCTTTAAAGACGGTGTCGAGGAAGCCTGGGCTCATGGGCGAGGGAAAATAGTGATCTCTTAAGAGTGTGTGAGAGAAAGCCAGAGGGTAGACTGAATCTTAAAGAAACCAAAACGGTATCATCACCGGGGAACAGATGGTTTAAAATTGCAACCTTGAGAGTCGACTTCGTCGTATCGGTGTCTTGAAGGCCTGGAGGAGTCTTCTTCTCTGTCACGGAGGAGGCAAGACGATGCATAAAGATAAGGCTGGCATCAGCGGGGAGAGGAAAGTAGTGTTTCAAGTCTGCGGTAATGCATTCTTTATTTACGAATGCAAAAATAGAAGCTGAAACTATGACACTGATGTTTTAAATATACCGAGGTATACAGAAGACAACACAGATTTCTGCCAAACATATATCACAACCTCTAAATACAATGTCGAGCGTTACTCCTACATTTAAAAGCAACGTATACCTTTGGTTTTTGGAACCGTTCGTTTGTTTTATTCCTGTATAAATTGAGATGTCACAATAAAACTAAAATGTTTTGTACTATCAACAGCTCCCGATTACTCGTTACCAAGTAAGGTTTTATGCTAATAATCTTTGAGTAATTACCAATATTGTCCACAGCCTTGTATAAAACTAGTATGATAAAATAAACAGACATGGTAAAAAGCAAGCACAGATTTTAAGTGAGTTTGTGTCTACACTCATCGCACATCTGATATTATTATTAACACCGTTGTATTAATTAATACACCGAGGTATATAGAAGACAACATATATATACCATACCTTTAATAAAATAATATATAAATGATAAAATAAACAAACACGCACAGATTGTAAGCGAGTTTGTGTCTTCACTCATCACCAGGCTGGTATATTATTTACATTAGTCACAGTGTTAAAAACAAATAACCAACTCCAAGCCTAGAGGTTACGAGAATGATCGGCAGTCAAGCGGTACATACACGAGTCTGGTAAACACATATGTATCAAGGATACGATCATCCTGAACAAATGCATGATTTGGTTTACCCATTACGCCATATGTGGGCACACGCTTCGGTTGCGACGGCGAGGTACTAGACGTAAATTTGATTCGGATTTGTGTATAAAATTGTTGGTTGTTGAAATGGGTAATTATATTTTAAACTGCATACATTTTGAAAACACAATCGAATTATGCTGTTTTAAAGTATAAATTAGTAGGTGTCACCATTACATAATATGGCCTACATAAGGTTGGGAGAAAAGGCTCAAAATGCAATCACAACAACTTTAAAACATCAGTAATTTAGATCATTAGATGTTCTAACGAATGATATACTTACTATGTAGACTGTAAGACCGAATACTTAGTTTAAATTAGGAAAATATGTATTATAACATTGGCAAATATTACGGTTAGAAATCTTTTAGGTGTACAATTAGACAGGATGAGGCCATCCCCACACTATCAATTCCACGAAAAGTATGAATCGGGACGAACACATTTATGCTACATGAGTAGGGTAATGACAGAATTACACTGCAAAAACCGCAGTGTTAAAATGTACACAATTGACCCATTTCACCTGACGTCATCATCAGAAAATCTTGAATGCGCCAATCTGGTGGGCAATTTCACTGTGCGTTTTCATATTATAATAACTCTATGCCGTGCGTTATGCAGTGAAGTGTGTATTTTAGGCGACGCGGCGTTAATACACGTAAACCTAACTGCCCACCAACATGGTGAGCGTGGCATCAGTCGCCGCGTGTGACGCGTGTGCAAGGGGTCAATAGGTGTTGTATACGTTTTGGCCTATTTTTTATTTATTTCAACACCATTGTTATGAAGTTTTTGAGTCCCTTCTTGGTATCTATATACAACACCAATGGTGTCAATATTCAGATTCAGATTTCGCTATTTCACAATTTGCTTCAGAACTCGCGACGACATGACGAGCGAAGTGGACTGTCACATTTCGCATAATATGAGTATACACTAATTTATTTTCTTAATTGGGAAACGGTACTCAATATTCCAAAAATGTCTTTTCACGATGGCATGAATTTTGAAATTAGGAATACATCTGTGCCCTGACCCAACTATCAAGAACCCATGCAAAACTGATTATTTGTTATATATGCGCTGACATGCTCTGCTTCACCTTAAGGCACGATATATATTAAGTTTGTTTTTATTGCAACCAGCACTATACTGCACTGGAAACCTATATCGCACCAGCCACTATAGAACCTTACCAAAATTGTACAGGATTATTTGTCTAGTATCAAATGAAAATGATGAGGAAATAATTTGAAAATATGCCTGATAATGGTATTATATCATATTATGACACCAATTGTTTCTGAAATAGAAACTTTGATTGGCTGTTATTTTCCCGCTTCTTTCTGGATCCTTCCCTTAATCCCTTTCCCCCTCTCTTTTTCTATAAATGGATATGTATTTGTTTGTACTTGTTTTATGCCTCTGAAGAAGGTCCGGTTTGGATCGAAAGCTAAGGCCATCTACCCTATTTATTATATTAATGGTATTATGCTCATAATCGTCAACAAAATGTAGCCACTACCCTCCATTGGCTTGCACATCACTAAAGATCAGATGGGATTGCTTATCTGCAATTTCTAGTGTACACATTGCCTTCGAATTGAGCACTTTGAAAAGCGTTTGTTACTAAATGAGTATGGTTGGAAATCAGTTTTAAAGGTTAAATATAATGTTTCCCCAACCCTCTAATTTGTTAGGTTTTCCCTTGACATCGTGAACTAACATGTTTCGCCATTTTACGGAACCAAATGTAGATTCCATAAAATTATGGACCTTGTTAATTTTTAAACGTTCGTTAACACGAGGTAAAAAGGACAACCTTACAATTTCGAAGATAACAGTATGAATCGTTACATTCTATTTTTAAAACATCTTGCCAGTCATATTCATTTAACAACAAACGCTTTTCATAGCCCAAATGCGTCCAAAGGAGAGCCCAATTCGAAGGCAATCTGTCCCTTCTTTTAACAGTTCATGCTCCACGTGTGCTTCAGAATGAGTTCCAAACAACACAGTCCCTTCATTCATCACTTTCCTCCTGCTTTCCTATCACGTTGCTAAGTTCTATTTTTGTATACTTTTGTTTGTGATTCCGTTTATTGTATGATGGGAGCATATTTCTTCTGATTTCTCGGAACAAGGAGGTTATGCTGTGGCATTACATTGCGTCGAACTAAGCATCACCAAACTTGAAACCAAACTACTTGAACTGTATGTGGATTGTTTATTACAGTCGATGTCTTATACACTGAGATTCGAGTACCGTTTTTTTGGTTTATTCCACCCACGAATTTTCATAGAAATTCAGTCTTTTTAGTATACCACGCAGCTTTGCCAACTTGAAACCATACAGTATGTGGATTTTTGATTACCACAGTAGATGTCTTAAATAAAGAATGAAACATGAGTGATGGCCGTGAAACTTGAGCCTCGCGACGGCTTCATGTCGAGGGAAGTTGTGACATTCTTCTCTAATTGGTTTTCAGCATCCAGTGATTGACGGTTCTATGTAACGTGTTGGTTGTGAATACAGTCATCAAAACTAATTGAGGAATGAGTTAAGGGTTTGTAACCTTTGACCGAAAACCATCAATTATGTAGTAGGGTGTTACATTGATATAGACATTTTGTTTGATTCGTGTAACTGCTGTATATGTTATATATCATTGTTTGGGTTATGTGGTGGGCATGCTCCTGCACCGTAACGTGTTGGATCTGAACACAGTCATACAAAAATAATGGAGAATGAGTTAGGAAACAAATTGGTTAATTATCTATGGCCAGAAATCATCGATTATGTAGTAGGGTGTATACATGGATTTATATAGAAAATTCAAAAAATTTCTGTTGATTTTTTTACAATTCTGCATTTCTAATTATGTTGTCTGTTTTGTGGGTATGTTTTGCAGAATGTAGTGATGTTTATACGCATTTGAGACCTGATGTGGCGATATATGAGAATCCGAGACTTAAAAGTCAGGGGGAGCTTTGGCAATGAGTTATATTTCAGACGGTATACCGGGATCTCCTGGGGGAGATTTGGTCAAACAACTATGTTTTTGACTGTTCTTATGAGGATCCGAGGCACACAATAATTGTTTGGAAAGCCAATTATTGTATTTTCCAACAATTTCTGAAACGCAAATTGTTACTCTGCTAGCTCTATTGATGTAAATATAAATAATTTATTTTAAAATGCAAAATTAACGTAAAACAGAGAAATTGAATTTCTGATTCTATCCTTGTATTGCCACCAACCTAGTGAAAAGAAAAAAAATGAGAGCCTGCGGCTTTCACTGCTTTTGTAACTAGGGGCCTAAACATAATCTTTATAAATCTACTTTTATGTGGGAAAACTCATTTCCATGCAATGAATTGAAATAACCACCAAGGTCAACTTTCCATAAAGAAACATTCACCATCAATTATGCAGGCCCCTTAGGAACACGGACGCCAATAAAACCCTCCCATTATGCTTGACTTGTATTCAGTTATATATATTTGGCGGGTAGTCTAACCACAGACATAATTTTTTCCCGCCATAATTTTTAATTAGGCAGCCCTATACAGTCAATAGGCAATTAGGTAGCTCAACCGGAGATCGTCTTTCCCCTGACACAATGCATTATTTCCCAGCTATGATCCTCGGTGGTGAGTTATACTCGCTTCGGGTTATATAGTCAGTATATCTGAAATGAACAGATGTAATTTTGCAATGGGATGTAGGTGAGAGGTCATAATTGGCGTGGATATGTTACATTTAAAGGGAAAGTCGACCTCAACATCAAAATGTCTTCCTCAAGAGAAGTAGTTCGAGTTCATCTACACTAGGTTTGGCACTATGTCATCCCACCGCCATCTTTGTCGAGTTTCCCTATTTTCATATTATATGATCTTAAGTTCAGTTTTGTTACTCTTAGAAGGGGAACCAGACCATTGCCGCATCTGGCCTCAGTTTGACCGATATGCATTTGCACAGACTTTGCAAGTCTCGCGCGAGTTCGATCATTAGGACCCACTAAAGTGCGCGAGTTTCATTCACACGTTAAAGCAATGGGACCAAAGTGGTCCTAAAAATGTTCGATTACGAGAGATTCACGCAAGAGACTATTGACAGGGATCAAACAAGATGATGTCACTGTCACGAAGTCTTGTGAAATGAGTTACAGTTACTGATGATATAAATCTGTCATATTATATGAACTACATTACGATGTTGATATAAATCACTTTTGAATATTGAATTCATACTGACTTTATTTAAAGGCAGTGGACACTATTGGAAATTACTCAAAATGATTATTGGCATAACAACCTTACTTGGTGACAAGTAATGGGGAGAGGTTGATGGTATAAAACATTGTGAGAAACAGCTCCCTCTAAAGTGCCATAGTTTTAGAGAAAGACGTAGTTTTCCACCAATTTGATTTCGAGACCTCAGATTTAGAACTTGAGGTCTCGAAATCAACCATCTAAACGCACACAACTTCGTGTGACAATGGTGTTTTTTTCCCATTATTATCTCGCAAGTTCGATGACCGATTGAGCTTAAATTTTCACAGGTTTGTGATTTTATTCTTATGTTGAAATACACCAACTGTGAAGGCTAGTCTTTGACAATTACCAATAGTGTCCACTGCCTTTTATAACGAAAGTGCATAAATATCTCCTTATCCTTGAACCGTGATGATATACTAAGCAGTGGTAAAACAATTAAAACAATCGTGTCACGCACGAATGACAAATCTATATACATATTTTTGACGAGTCTGATCGACGGGAAACAAAACGATTTCAAGTATAAACCTCTCTGATTTGCATGTAAATTTAAAACGTGTAAAATCCGCGGGGAAATTTCACATCACACCTTGTTGTATAATGATTACACGCCCTGGCAAGCGTAATGCATTGCGCTGGTAAATTTATGTCAAGTCCCATTTCGTGATTGTAATGATGAGTGCGTCTTAAAGACACTGGACACCTTTGGTAATTGTCAAAGACCAGTCTTCTCACCTGGTGTATCTCAACATACGCATAAAATAACAAACCTGTGAAAATTTGAGCTCAGTTGGTCATCGTAGTGGCGAGATAATAATGAAAGAAAAAACACCCTTGTCACACGAAGTTGTCTGCTTTCAGATGCTTGATTTCGAGACCTCACATTCTGAGGTCTCGAAATCAAACTCGTGGAAAATTACTTCTTTCTCGAAAACTACGTCACTTCAGAGGGAGCCGTTTCTCACACAAAGTTTTATACTATCAACCTCTCCCCATTACTTGTTACCAAGTAAGGTTTTATGCTGATAATTATTTTGAGTAACTACCAATAGTGTCTACTGCCTTTAAGTGGGGACCTTTTAATATAATGGGGAAATATATAATGGGTCGAAGTCATTTTAGAAAACTCATTTTCGTCAAAACACTTGGGGATGCAACGCGGCGAGATATGTCACTGACCTCACTGAAGTGAACACGATTCATAACAGTGAAAATTTCACACAGTGACTTCAATAATACTACGGCTAAGTAATTTGAACAGGGACCCCCCCCCCTCCCACCCCAATACATATTTAGGGCCTATGTTGTGAGTTGAAAAAAAAATGACTTGAGAAGGACTTGGACCTCTACCAACTTAGCTATCAAGCCCTTATGTATTTGTTTTGTTAGGGATCGTAAGACATTGTTTGGAAAATTACTCATGTGCTACCCATGTGTTCCTGCTGTAGCATGCGCTGCAGTTGCTTGCCTCAAACTTGCCTGTAAAAGTTGTCTCGTGTGATGACTGAAGGCCAATTGCTGACCATAATCATGGATGGGTTGTCTCACTATCTCTCAGTTCCTTCACAGGAACCGTAATATAAAGGAATCGGTTCCTGCAAGAACCACTCTGATAACTTGACGTTTCGACAAGCTTCTGTTCGAGTATTTGTAATATACATGAATAGGCATGATAAAACGAGACAATCTCAAAGCTTCAAAGCATTTTACATGCAAAACCACAAATATTTTTAACAGAAAATTATACCCATCAACAAATCATCAATCCATTACTTATTATAACAGAACTTGATACAATAAGGACTTAGGGAGCCATTTTAACGGAAATGACTGAGGCAGATTCCAGACTTCACTACAGTTAAACTATATCAATCCCTGGACTACAGTCATCATGACTGGATTCACTCTTCTCCACTGAGCATTATGAGATGTTTTTGTTTTGTTGTTTTTAATCATGGCGTCTAGGTTTAATTTTATGATGTGATTAGCAAAGGACAGAGGCAATTACGCCTGAGTTTTATGGATGGCCACGCGGGGTAATTTAGGCACCGACCTTGAATTCCACCCGTCACGATGACGTCATAAGTGGTTAGAAACAATGAAAGCATAATTCAGGCCTTTTTATTTTCTTCAATAGTATGGAAAATTGTCACTGTTTTTTTTAGATAGGAACTTAATATTTCAGGTTATTAACATTACTAATAACACAATAACATGCAATTTCACAATTGTATAATAATTGTACCGGCGTTGTAGCTTTTCAGCCAAATTGTTGTAAACTTGTCCGACTTTTTGATTGAAATATTTCCTAAATATATTTACCTTATATAGTGAAATAAAGAGCATTATTTTTTTAAAGTCTCTAACACTTAAAGCAATTATACACTTTCGGTAAACAGTATTGTCCAAGTCCCACACTTCGTGTGTCACAAATTATATATAAAATAACAAACCTGTGAAAATTTAGGCTCAATCGGTAATCGGAGCCGGGAGAAAATAACGGAAAAACCCACTCTTGTTACCGCGCGTTTCGCCGTGTCATGACATGTGTTTAAAATAAATCCGTAATTCTCGCTATCGAGAATTTATATTGTTTTAATGTTTTCTCAAAAAGTAAAGCATTTCATGGAACAATATTTCAAGAGAAGTATTTTACCATTACCTTCTGTAAACCCTGTAAGTTATTTGTAAATCTGTGAACTTTTTTTCTGTAACGAAAGTGTATAATGGCTTCAAAATAATGTTTGATTCAAAAGAAGGTGATTTTAAAAAATAAAAAAAAATAAAAAAAACCTTCTCAATTTTTATCTGTTGATAACGTTGGTGTCGATTTATGAATTTAGATGAAACAAAATCGACAGAAACAGACGAGTTCAAAGAAGCAATTTGATCATGTCAATTGCAAGGGCGATTTTATCTCCAAAATATTTGAAATTATGAATTTATGCAAACTTGAAATGAATTTCCTTACGTTTATATAATTAAGAATAATTAAACATTAATTAAGAATAAAATAAATAAAAATACTTTAGTGGGTTATCCATCTAACATGTATTTTTTATGGGATTATATTTTGACTCTAGTGACTGACACACACGTACACATGCACGCACAACATGAGATAGTGATATTAACTATACCATATAATAATTATCACACATCAGCTTATTGAAACCATGCTGGGAACCCGCTGAGAAAACCTAATTGACTAAAATGTTCTCCAGCGTAATAATCGATATGACGTACTATAGTGGAGTAATTAAAATTACATTAAGAGTAAGACAAGCAATGTTGCCTGTTCAAACTGTGATCATTATTCTGCAATTTGATAAAGTGGTTTGAATGATAACAATACACGATCATTCCGGCCACGGACTTGTAATTATGTACTCGCCAATCGCATGGTTTACATACAAAGAAGTAAGGTCGAAACCTCCCCATTCAATGAAATAATTTACCAATTGACAAATTTTGACTCGTTGTTACGAAATATTATAGTGGAGTTTTGGGTTACATTTTTATTAATTCATTCATTCATTTTGGCTTATTTTTCAATACACAGTTACACAACTGTGAATAAAAGTAGTCAGGTAATATTGAAGTGTTCACATGAAGAACAAAAAACACTACAGAAAAATATGTACATTTTTTATGAAATTTATCTGAATACTCAACAAACCAACAAATCAAAGAGAAGAAATGTAAGAAGATAAATAGTCAAAAATTGAAAAACACAAACAAAACAAACCGTCAAAGCAAAACATGTTTGTATTACTTTGAAAACATTTATGATTTAACATATACTGGTATACGATACATTTTTTTCTTTTAACATTATGGATTCGAACCCCGCCCGCGGCGAGGCACCTGTGGACAGGACCATGAAAGCACTGAATGCAGAAACCATTCGCATAAATTTTTCATTCATCAACGCAATATTTATTAAGTCCTTTTTGCGGATCGGGTTACATAAAGAACCAGATAACAATAACTTTCCACTGATAGACTTTATGTACATGACGTCATAAGAGGTGCCGTCGGCTATAGAGATCAAACGAGGTTTGCTCATTGGCTCATCATGTGGCCTGCCTGTAAGATGTCCATTTTCCATTTAATTGTTTCATCATAGTTTTACCTCTAAGATGGCGGCTTAAGATAACGTAAATTCTTCTGAAGGTCCTTTGGTAAACTTTCAAGATACGCCCGGAGATACCCTAAATGTAAAAATGTCTTGAATTGTTTGAATTGGTATCTTGCATTTGGAAAATTATGTTTGACTGTCTGAAAAAGGAAACAAAGAAACCGGTGCATCGACGATTTGGTATAAATGGAAACAAAAGTGACCATGCACTTTTCACGATACACTGTACTGTAATACAGCCTTCGTCAAAAGAGTACAATATTAACTAACAAACTGCACACGCAAAGATCCTGCAGCTCTACAACCATACACTCGGAAACTGGATCAAACACATAAAGGCTGTGAACATCATCCCCGTTTGTTATATGTACTATTTATATCCTCACAGACATCACTTCAAGGGTCTTCTTAATTATAAGAACTTCTTCTTTACACGACGAAAACATCTGTCGGTAGCAAGGTGATGATATTGAACAGGAAAAAAAGAAGACTCGTACGCCGGGTTGATGAAGAATTGCTGGCCATTAATATGCGGTAAATGCTTTGAAATACCAGGGGCCGACCTTCGAATTGTTAGAGATGGGGATGCCTGGACGATGCATCAATGACAAGGGATGAGGAGGGAAAAGTGCAATGGGGAATCTTGTGTGTAGATTATCCTGGAGCAGTCGGTAGAGGATGGGTATCTCCTTCAGCTCATTTCAGTCAGGTCTGGTATCTGTTGTAATTACTCTCATCCGGGATGACCAAATATGGATTTCATGGGAGAGATTTGAGGTGATGGGTCATGGGGGCTTTGGGTTTGTTTAGTAAGGGGACACACCATGGAAACTGGTTTATTGCTGGTTTCAGTCGGTAGGAAGGATGGGTATCTCCATCAGCTCATTTCAGTCAGGTCTGGTTGTAATTACTCTCATGCGGGATGACTATATGGATTTCATTGGAGAGCTGGGGTGGGTCACCATGTGGGAGGGGCTTTGGGGTTTGTAATTTTTTAGTGTTATTTTTCACAGAACTCGGGAAAGTACTGCTTATATCGTGCTCGTACACATCGGTGTATGTGGGGTAAAACCATGTTTATTATCCTGAATGCAACACAGAGACAACTAGTTCAATGCTGGTTTCATGACGTAAAATTAGAACGTTAATACATTTTGAGAAATCAAAAATGGCAATGAATTCAAGGAAATCTGGTTGTAGGCCTTGTGCGGAAACGTTACAATGATAGCTACTGCAAACTTACGGCACTCATTAGTGTATACGTAATTGTCTAATGGTTCCCAAATAGCATACAATCACTCAAGGCATTATTAAACTGAAAGACTAACACAAGTACCTCACACAAAAAATCATGTATATTAGTGTACAACGGTTGCTGTGCACACAATCAAGCAAGTCCTGCAAAATCTTCCACTCCTATCATGGTATGCTACCAATGAGCTCACTGCATTAATGATGGCAAGCTTAATCGAGTCTGGTCCGGCAAGTCTGGTCTGGTCTCTGTCGTAATTACTCTTCATATCAAGCAGTTGCCGTTCGATCATGAGGTTTAGATGAGTCCATGAATCAATGATTTAAAATTAATAAAAATGCACGTGTGTCGGTACGCCGTGGGGTGCATTTTAGGTCTTGGCTATGTTTAGGTGGTACACAAACGGGTATCTGTCAATAATCATTTTGCCAAGAGTATTTCTAGCCGGTAATTAAAATTTCAGGTTGTTGATATAGTGTGTTTTAAAAGCTATATTGTACGATTTAAACCGAGTTATAAAATAGGCCATATTAATAACAACACAATGCTCTGCATATATCGTCGAAACAAAGCATTAAAGGCAGTGGACACTATTGGTAATTACTCAAAATAATTATTCGCATTAAACCTTTCTTGGTGACAAGTAATGGGGAGAGATTGATGGTATAAACATTGTGAGAAACGGCTCCCTCTGAAGTGCCGTAGTTTTTGAGAAAGAAGTAATTTTTCACGAATTTGATTTCGAGACCTCAGATTTAGAACTTGAGGTCTCGAAATCGACCATCTAAACGCACACAACTTCGTGTGACAAGGGTGTTTTTTTCTTTCATTATTATCTTGCAAGTTCGATGACCGATTGAGCTCAAATTTTCACAGGTTTGTTATCTTATGCATATGTTGAGATACACCAACTGTGAAGGCTAGTCTTTGACAATTACCAATAGTGTCCACTGCCTTTAATAATTTCTTATAGGAAATGTGTCAACAATTTCCCTTGTATAGCAGAGCAAAATGTTACCCAAATTGTATCAGTTGCTACTAAACGATCTACATTTGCTAGTACTCAATACTAGCATTCAGTATGTACGAAAAATATTCAGTTCAGATATTTTGCTATGCAATAATGCTTTACGAAATGCTTACCTGGTCAATTTGATTGAAAGTTGTGCTTTTTTGTCATACTTTGGGCAACCATTGTTTTACAGCGTTGATCGATTCTAAGTTTACAAGTGAACAGGCATGTCCCACAACGATCTATTCTTGGTCCACAACTACGGTACTCATCAATTAGAACAACACACATACCTTTGGAATTGGACTGATGACTTCATGAATAACAGGCGACTGAAACCAGGGTTCGTTCAACCGATGTTATGGGATCCGACAAGGACATTGTACGTTAGCCAAGTGACGTGTTGATAAAATGATCAATACATCAGCAAGGGCAGCTATTGACGTGCATAAAATAATGCAATACAATATAAAGCAGCAATCAATTGAATTATTCCAAATGTGTGAACATTTGATTATAATGAACTATTCGAACAATAATGTTCGCCTCATGCATCGATGAAATATTTGCAATTATTATTTGAATTTGTGGGTTTGATGGAGTGGTATTCGATGCAGTTCAACATACAATACAACAACTGTAGTGTAGGCTAACATGAACTGTTGCTATGGTATTATTGATTGCTCTTAGTATAATTTTGGCCAAAAAACAACAACCAATGTTCCCTAAATGCTCAGCTTCTGTCTACAATAATAGTCGGGCCTAACTCAATGTTATGGTACAGACACGTTATGTTACTAGTAGTCGGACATTCAGACATGTGTTAAAGCATTTACATTATATCCATGAGTGTCGTACCAAAATACTAAATTGTATGTTTGTAAAGCTTTAAAAATACCGGGTAAAAAATTACCAGGTCCCATGGGACTTTTTCAGTATCCAGGTGATATGACTCGTTTCTGGGTCAGTATGACCAGGAATCCGTGTTATAGTGACCAGATATGGGTCACACTGACGCAGAATCCGTGTTAGATTACGTTACCATGTTCCAGGTCAGCTTGACCAAGAAAAAGGTCAGGCCCACTAGGACCTGGAATCCAGATCAGTTTTTAGCGTGCAGAGTGCACTCAATTTGGCACTTGGGTAAAAATGCACAAGATAGCTTCAACGTTGACAGAGCAGTAGCGTTGAAAGTAAACACAGATCTGGTACGAATTGACCTATAGGTAGAGCAATTAAAATAATAACCTTGCATAAATTAAAATTTCCTGGTGATTGCACTTAATGAGTTGTCGCTTAAAGTAGATTAGGTTTTGTGATTAGCGTTTTTAAATTATAAGTCTGTAAGCAGAAAGAGTCCCTTGGGGGTGAAATGTCATAATTTCTTGATTAGTATTCACGCCTTGTCCAATCTTTTTCAATTGGCAACAATAATTTGCAAATAATACTACCGTGAAAAATAAACCTTCCATATAAACAAAACGAAAACCTAGACATAAAAATGGTTCCCTTTATGCCTTATGGCGTGGTGTTACGTGTCAAGAGTTTGACGTACAGCCTGCATTGACGCCCGTGCCCGTTTTTGGAGATACCATGTATAGTGAACAATGTCCTGATACTTCATGTCCATCTTCGCTCGAGACAGAAAAATATCTCCGGCAGCCAAACCTGGTGTAAGATTTCAAATATAGGAGACACTGACAAGGATGTTTAGAAGCACCTTTCTGACGTCTTGAAAATTTCTTCGACGCCAATATCAAAAAAATAAACAAAGCGGGGAAACTTGGCATCAAAATACTGCTGTTACAGGTAATGCATTTGGTTTTCATTATGTAGTGCGATAAACTTGGCATAAAAAATGATGTATACAGGTATTGCATTATGGTTGCAATATTGTGTGTGACACGACGAAATTTCACTTGCACTTTCCTGTCGACGTAATGCTATTTTGCAGAATTGTGCCCACAAGATTTAGAAAATATGAAAAAGTAAAATTATGAAGTTAGAAAATAGAGTTCATCAAAGTATAACGGTTTTTTTATTATTTTGTTATGCAAGTCGCCCAAAACAAAGCTAAAGGCCACTCTAGGTTAAGGGCTACAAGGAAGAAAACATAGACATGCAGAAACTCAGTGGAGCTGAAGGTAGGAATTGACATTCCTCTTAAAAGATGGAAGATCATAGGATGAAGGGGAACATGCACCAGGCAAGGAGTTCCAAAGAGATGCAGTACGAGGGAAAAAGCTACTGGAGTAGCTCTTTGTTCTACATCTCCGCACAGCCACAGTACTAAGGATGAGAACAAGCAGAAAGCCTGGTCTCGCGCTCAAACACCCTGACAGGAGGAACAAGGTTGGATAGACTGGTGGAACATTTACCATGGAAATATCTGTAAAACAGGCAAAGGCTGGCTACAGACCTTCGGTGAGAAAGGGGTTGCAGTGTAGTTCCTAACTCTTCTCCAACCAGGTTTATAATACGCTTCTGCACTCGATGAAGCCCACCATGGACTCAGTTTTGTTTAAAATTACATACATTGGTTATCCTTTTTTTTACTGTACGAAAAGGATTTTCATTACAAAGCATGCAGACCCAACAAATTTATTTTAATGACTGAATTTTTTTTCACAATTGTGTTACTACGGCCTTGGTACTGATACAGAATTCGATATGTTAAAGGACATGCAGAAGCTCGACGTGCGAAAAATGATTTCAGTAATTGTATGTTTTGTTTTCCTTTTGGGTCGAGGTTTTCGTGCCAATGAAAGCCAACTACACGGGTGACATGGTACACATGACAAGAGCCACCCTGTACACCATACGGTCACTACGTGGAATAAAGTATTTGTGTTCAGATTCATCTCAGTTGCAAACAGCTGATGAAGATAGTTACAAGCCAACATATTTCTGCAAATGGAATTTTAATTAGCTGTTGAATGTTTCCTGGAAGAAACGTTGGCAAAATTATTACATTCCACAAAGAACATTAAACTGTACATTGGTCTATAGATGCACTTAGATGTGCTGTGCATAGATGCACTCATAGGTTATCATGCACTAAAACAAATCACGAGATCCCGGACAGGGGCCCAGACCCATTTCTGGGTCAGGCTGACAACCAGTAAAAAAAAAATTAAAAGGGATTTTAGCTTGAATTCTGCGTCGTCAGTTTGGACCAATTTCTGGATCATGTTGACACAAATTCCAGGCCACACTCATCCAGAATTGGGTCTGACCCAGTGTATACACCAGTATACCAATTTTATGCATAGCGTGGTTGCATTATATACTACAATTATTCTTGGTTAGAAACTGCTGATGAACCAAATTACATAACCAGTTTTTAGTTTTTAGAGACAATATTTTAATTAGCAGCCAAACGTTTACGGAAAACAACCACACTCCGAAGAGAATATTCCACTAACACTTTAACAGGTGTATACTATTATTAGCAAATGTCACTTTTATTTTTTTAGAATACTAGCGGATATATTATGCATACTGCACTTGGTGTTGGCTTTCTCTCATTAACGGCACCCAGAGACAACCAAACCCGTAGTCGGGTAATTATGGCAAGATGTGTCCATGAAATCCAATACAGCTCGATATCTGTGAACAAAGCGTACGGGTTTATTTAGCCTTTGTGTATTGCATTGGTGTGTTAACAAGGACACCAAGCTTGCACTCGGTGACTTCAATGTATGTAACACCAGAGGAAACTACCTAATTAATTAACTAATTAACTAATGACTTAATCCAACCATCATTGGGGGTTCAAGACATTAATTTCAATTATTTCATGTCAATATACAGAACAACTTTCTGTCGAGACAACAACAAACTTAAAAGGTTAATAAGAACAACAACAACAACAACCACAGACCTCCGAACAACAACAAACAAACAAAACACAAAACAAAACATTAGAATCGAAATCCAGTACAACAGCAACGCAAAGTGATCTTGCTGGTATAGCGCCCCATGAATTTTAACTGTTATGTTATGTTATTGTTATAAACAACACGTAAAAAGGTAAGAGGAAAATTCACGACAAACGATTAAAATAAAACGATCTATGGGTATTCATTATTCTCTAATGCATTTTGATCTTATCCAAGTCCCCAAAATCTGGTGTAGGATGACATGAGGATGATGCCTACTTATTCTGATCAAAGCAAAAGGTACCAGACTATTCTTTTCCACCCAGCCTCAGTTTAGTTGCACTGACCGAGTAAGAGAAAAACATAATGGCTGGACATTATCCGATTGTCAACACCATCACTTGAGACATGCGGTTACAAAACCTCTGCTTCAAAATGATGATGTTTGTATTAAGCTACAAGAAGTCACATCATCAAAAAGGTCGCCGTGGACTTGGCCATACGCGGGCTTAGTCTCCTCAACTGACGGACAAGCAGGGAAGTTGGGGGGGGGGGGCGGAGGCTCCGCGATCAGTGAAGACCCGTCCCCATCAGCGCGTTAAAGTCAAGTTCATCGTCTTACGCTATTCACACCAAAAGGTGTTCTGATTTAATTGCCTTGAATTACAAGAAAACTATGTAGACAAGCTGGCCAGAAGAAGGTGGCGAAAGAATTGTTTGATCTCACACGAAACGGAACACGTCTGGTTTGTTAATTTTAATTTGTTGGTTCTAACATCTATAGCTTGTTGTAGTTCATCGATTTTCTTATAAAATTACATTGGATCTTGGTATCTCGTGAATGACGAATTGTTTTGCGCCTGAACAGAGACTTGGGGTGTTATATCGTTATTCCACTGTAGCAGCGTGGTTACGTCACTGGTTTGTCAGAACCATAGGCGGAATTGCGGATATTGTGTACATCAAGAAAAAATATAAAAGGGAAACTAGAGAATGCAGAAAAGGAACACAAACACACAAAACAGTTAAAGTGCGCAAGGCACAAATGAAGACAGACAATTTAAAATTGCATTAAACAAAACAGCAAAAGTACACAAATTATTAACACGCGCAGTGATTTCCTCTTTTTGAGTTTCACAATGCCCTATAAAGTACTCATTTGATGACGAAAATGCGGTTGAATTTTTAGTGTACTTGCCAGCCTGTCGTGATCTTATACACAGTCATGTTTTTATCCCCTCCATTCAACTGTAGAATGCTCTGTTATTCTCCAGTGTGCGTTTTGTCGAGGAAGCACATATCTGGTGTCGCACGAGTTCAGACAACACGGATATTATATGTCAAATACCATAATTTGATATTTAGGTTTCTTTTGATTGCTTCGTGGACAGTGAACTGTTGTAAACAGGTGTCATAGACTTACACATGCTGTGCTTTAGACAGTGTGGTACTTATGTAAAACAATAACAGTAAAAGTCAAAATAAATGTGGCTTGTTGGTTTTGATCATAAATTGTATCTAATACACTGAATCTTAAAGGTATATCGATTTCTTATCGCTTACACGTAAGAAATAGGGGATTAGGTTTTTGACTGCTTCTGATCGGATCCTCGCATGTGGCCTGGGTTTGTAGACACTGCAGTACGTGGGTTAATAAAAAGAGGCCATTGCCACCTACTCCTAGGGCTGAAACAGGGTTACCCCTTTTACAGTCCATACGAATGTAGACTTGGATATCATCAGTCCGAAGCCTGGTCGGTAGAGCAGAAAGCACTACCTCCCCACGTTGAAGACTGAGTAATTTGTATCGGCTTCCTTAATATTCTTGCAGGTATCTTGATGCCTTACGGGTTACACTGGGCCGCTCGCTTTAGGACATTCTTTTATTCCATTACCGGAAAGGTATTCTTTAAATGACGACAATAAATTTGAATTTCTAAGCCCTGAAAAGTGTACGTCAGTCAAATTACAAGTGCGGATTTAAAAGGTGCGAGTGAGCTAGAGCCAACTGTGGGTCATCAAAGATTCGGCTCACAAAATTATGAGTTTACGTATTTTGGTTTGCCGTAATTTGTCCGACTTTTTTTCCCCTTTTCACACTATTGTGTTTTTGACATACTATTGGCCACAATTAGGCTGCACTATTGGATGTTTACCACCAGAAAGTATTCAATAAACGTATAAATAATATACCTGACACCATATCCTAATGGCGTCATATCATTCTCCGTTTGATACCGAAACAGGTGAATCAGCCAAAACAGCATATTACTATCACTACAGGAAACCCATTAAGCTACCGCCCCCAAATCAATCAAACTACCGCAATTTATAAAATGCTGACACCTTTTTCGACCACCTGTTCCTTTACCGTCCGGGCAATTTTCTTGAAAGTATACGCCAGATTTCCTTCCTGACTGTTTCTCACGATGAACGAAAAGACGTACGTGACCGTGATGGTTTCGGTTTGGCTTTTGATACACAGATGTTGTTGCTACAAAGATTATAGTATTTTATCTGAGACGGGGAAACTTATTTTCCGTATGGGTTCTAATATGAATTGTGTTGCCAAGTACATATTTTTTGCTTTTAAGTTAAAGGAAAACCAAGTATAATTTGATATTTCTTCGTGCTAACCTCTCCTTTTTTGCCGATTACCTTGTTGAAACACTTCCCATGTGTGTGTGGGGTTTGTTGCGGTTTTTTTTTAAATAAAATTATTACAATACAAACATGTTTTATCACTTTGTTGTACAGGTTTATGTTTAAGTTTATTTTGATGCTGTCGTGGTTGTTGTTGTTTTGTTTCAGGTAATAATGGTTTGGTATGGGGGGGGGGGTGAATAAATTGAGATTACACCTGCATCAATATTAATGATAGGGGTTTTAATTCATTACTGTGTTCATTGTATGTGCTCATGTGGATTGGATATGTCAATTTTGGACTGGTTCATTCTATAGCACCTGAGTGTACCGGAACACTCTGTAAAAACTCCCTTGTCAAAATTTACCCGAATTTTGGGTCGGAGGGGTTGACCCAATTTTGGGTTGGGCTGACCCGGAAACTTTTAAAAAGTTAAATTTGTTGATGTTCACGGAAGGAAAATTGCGTTGCTGTTATTAAAAATTATTGAGGTGACATTTGTCATATTTTCTTCCGATTTTCAATTTGCCTTCCTATTTCTGTTTGCAGGACCACAGTACTGGGGTAAATCACATTCAGCATGGGTTCTTTGTTCAGAAGGTAAACAGCAATCGCCAATAGATCTAAGAGCAGACAAACTCCTATACGACCCAGATCTTCAGCGGTTTGAAATCATAGCGCCAACGAGGGTGAGTATTGAATATCTGTGGACTCACCTGGATCTTGGTTATAGGCATTGATTGAGGTAATGGTACTTGCTCTATGGGTCAAGTGATGGAGGGATGGTCACATGCACTCTGGTAAATATAAAATGAATGACATTTGGTTAGAAAGTAATCAAACAAACTCGATCTCATTTGGAAATGACAAATGCCTTCAGTCAAAGCCATATTTGTCCCAGAATATTATTCATTTTATGGAGGGAATGGGTTTATTTTTAGCAGCTGATGTATGGACCTTATGCATTGACGTCATTACACCGTCATATTATAGGGCCTTGTCACACGAGGCAACTTTTACAGGTAACTT
Organism: Asterias rubens; assembly: GCF_902459465.1. Classification (NCBI taxonomy): domain Eukaryota; kingdom Metazoa; phylum Echinodermata; class Asteroidea; order Forcipulatida; family Asteriidae; genus Asterias; species Asterias rubens. The sequence goes on along the minus strand of NC_047069.1, from coordinate 14,198,425 downwards.
GGAGGCAACCAACTGCAATGCATGCTACCGGGAGTACTTTGGTAGCACAGGAGAAAAAGAATAGATCCACAAAAACAATATGTGACCATTCAAATCTGAATTGATTCTCATCAAAATCAGCCAAATTAATAAACAGAAAGTCGATAATACCCGATTGACTGACAGAAAGTATACTGACGATATCGAAGACGTGCAAATTGAAATATTTATACCATACAAATGACAACTTCGGCAACCCTCTAATTTGATAATAAGATTGAGTGTAAAAGCACCATTAACCAGAATCAAATCAACTAACCGGGCCATTCTCAGAACAGCCACACCTCAGACTCATTCTGTCAAGGTTCCCGAACCAACCACTATTCCCTCTCTCGAAGAAGAAGGAGAAGACTTCCAAACATTCAATGACATTTTCAAAGACATTTTTATGAGATGTATCAAGCACGCCATGCTTTCATGTTCGCTCTCTGACAGATAGTTTAAATGTGCGCTCATTTAATGATCTCCGGGAAGAACCAAGAAAAGGCCAGTGGCGTGTCATGTCGGTAGCTTTGAAGTGAATATAAACTGCATTTTATTACTATGGTACAGTTCTCTTTCCCCCGCTGGTTACACATTTTATTTCATACTTAAAGAGTCTTTTTCGTGGCCAGACCTCAGGAAATATGGAGGGTAGGTCCTGTATATTTGATTGACTTATAATGAACATTGCAGAGCTCAAGAAAAAAGCTATTGCAGACGGTCTTGGGGGAACTGCACTTTGTTTATATAGCTGTGGCTCTTTGGGTACTAACAGTGAGAAGACGCTTAAACTGCCACTACCTGCACATACAAACTTTTAATTATCAGTGATCATTTACAAGAAAAATATAAATTCAAGCGGCTCAAAACGACCCGAAAAAGTAAACTATTCACTACACCGACTTAAATGTTTGGAAAGGAAGACCGCAACAACATGGCTAGATGTCTAAGTTGGTATCGAGTGCCGGCACGTCAATCCGAAAATCGCAGGTTCAAATCCTGCTCTTGTAAATTTGTCATCGTTCAACCAAAGATTATTGACAAAATGACAGTTTCCCTTTTGGTTTAATACTTTACATACTTTCTTACGCAAACATAGCCTCTGATGACGACATCGTCCATGAGTATGTTTTTCAAAATCGTTTCAAAATTTTCATGTACCAAATAAGCCTGTCACGTATTCAGACTTGATCTATAAGAAAAATCTTATTCAGAGAATGGTCTAGATTCAACAGAGGCGTAATCTATAATGTAGGATTAATTTTGCCAAGTGCGAAAAGGAGATATCAGGCGTCAGAGTGCTGAGTGCACTTTACACAATTGAAAAAAAAAGAGAGAAAAAAAAGAAAGAAGAGGAGGCGGGTTTCGTTGACGTGGCACTTCCTCGTGATCGCCCTTGGTGCTTTGTTAATGTCAGAGTCAGCAAGATATTACACCTTCTACTAAATTTATATATTTTAAAGACAGCCATGAAATTCAGATGCTAAATTTTAGAATGATTTTCCTGAATGTCACAATACAGCACTGGTAACAACTCAATGCAAAATTGTCCAAAAGGAAATTCAAAAGCTTTATGTCAAGGAGTGTCGCCAAACCAACAACACAATCTTATTATGTTATTAAAAGTACGACCATGCAAGGTTTTTTATATTTCTGGTAACGAAACCAAAGGATGCTTTAGAAGTGACCTAAATCGTTGTAGCTCGCAACTCTATGTTACAATGATTCTAAAATGTGTATACGTTCTTTTTTATATTAAAACTTCAACAACGCTGTATTCCAAATACATCTCGATGGACGAACCGATGAAATACGCAGATTTATTTTCTTGAAAGCTTGAGGCACGATATAAATGCACGGTCCCCAGAAAAGTTCACGGTACTGTGATGTATCGATGGAAGTGGTACTGCATTTTTGATTCGTTGTTTCTTCCCTGCATTATTCAAAAACATGTTCTGAGGAAGCGTAACTCAGTTTGCATGTTAACACGAGAATCTATGTGATGGGTCTGTGCAAACACATTGGTAAAACAGGCCTACTTACTTGAGATACACGCCCAAGACGGTTGCGTATGGTTCAAACGACATCTTAATGGCACTGGCCACTATTGGTAATTGCTCAAAATACTTGCTAGCATCGAAACTTACTTGGTAACGACCTGCCAATGGAGAGCTGTTGATAGTATAAAACATTGTAAAAAACGGCTACTCCTAAAGTACCGTAGTTTTTTAGAAAGAGGTTATTTCTCACTAAAGCTTCAAGCCTTTTATTAGGTATCTGAAAGCAAACAAATTTGTGCAACAGAGTGTTGTTTCTTTCATTACCAGTAATGTCCAAATTTTCACAGATTTGTGATATCATGCATAATTATGTTGGGAAACATGCCAAGTGAAAATACTGGTCTTTAACAATTACCAAATGTGTTCAGTGCATTTAAAAGACTAGCAATTTTGATTCAACAGTTACGAAATGAAAAAAAAAGTTGTTCCAAACTGTTTTCTTCTCTCATTTATTTTGAAGGTATCTGGCGTGGTTGAAAACACAGGGAGGCGAGTAGTGTTCACATTAAATAAATCAAGCGGGAACGTCATCATATACGGAGGTCCGCTCAACTACAGGTATCTCCTACAGGAGATCGAGGTAAAATTTGGGGACGATGACAGTCATGGTTCGGAACACGCAGTTAATGGAAGAGCTTTTCCCATGGAGGTAAAGGCAATGTTATTGTTTTTATGTTGTTCTACACTTTGATATATTTGTTTCATAGCCTGATTATAGCATTTTTAGATAATTATAGAAAATAATATATAATATACTGTGCACTGCTTCGGGTGCTATGGTTAAAACTACGAGTCCCGAGGTCATCCTTGAACACGAGTAGCCTATACAAGCAGTCAATAATTTTATTGTGTAGCACCTGATACCATTATACGATACCATTAGTGCATCGGTTGGTGGTTGGTTGTGAGGGTGTAGAACATTTGTTGGTAAAGGTGTAGTAAACTGGTTGATAAAGGTGTAGGATATTGTTTGTTATGGGTGCATTTTCTGTGTTTTTCAATGGATTTTTGTTTGTGGGAGTGCAAACCAATAGGGTGAACAAGTGGGGCGGGGCGGGGGGATAGAAAGAGAAACTCACAAACAAAATAATTATTTAGGAGAAAGGAAAATGTCTGAATTTGACACAGACATATATTCTGAGGGCCCGAGCACAGTTTTTACTGCGGTTATCTGTACCACCTCCAATTTGTGTAAAAAACAAACGCTTTGGCGAACCTAAGGTGCCAGACTAGCCTGCCCATTGGGTTGTGCTGCATTTGGAATGAAAATTGCGTCCAGCAACCACGTGACCAAAGAAAACCGGTACCTCTCGGTGTCGTAAACTCTCTCAACACACAGCTCTGCACGTAGTATGGACAATGATAAACAGAGATTGTTCACGTCTCGCAAGTTCAAAACGAGTTTTTGACATCAGTTAAGTGCCTCCGTTAAACAAACACACGTCATTCTTATGGATTTTTCCATTTTGATTTTTCAAGCCAACTCTGTAATCTTTCTGGATATCGACATGGCCCAGTTCCTATTCAGAAAACAACAAAATCAATTTTGATGCGACCGAAGTGTTGTTCACAAGCTACGTTTTAATTAATTCAGTCAGCTCTGGATTAAGTTATAAATTGTATTCAAGATAGCATCTCTGGGTTCGTGCACGGAAAACACGTGTGTCAATCACGGGGCTATCTCTCGTGGAGCTCCACGCTAGCGTCCGCTGAGAATTGACGCTTACTGGCGCTACTTGGAAACTTAAGGAAAGCGATTTGTATGGCTGGACATGCACTGTTCGTCGTCGTTTCCCCCCCGCTTCGCAAACAAAGGTCTTCCTTTGATTAGGTCAGGGCGATGACAAGGTTGAGGGGTGAATCTTGGGAGGGGGAATTCCTCAGAGAGGCATCTAGACGTGATGAGGGTTGTGTAGGTTTAAGACGGACGGCGTGGGAGTGCATCTCTACTCAAATTAACCTACTTAATTGCCACTGTGTAATACGGCAAGGGCAAAGAGTAGTGATGGAACTCTCGTGTTCCATACGATGTTCTATGGCGATGCTAATAGTGGGTGAGGACCCAGTCATCGAAGATGGTTATACAAGAACTAGACACACATGAGAAAATAGGGCATGTATATATACAATTTAGAAGAGGTTGGGAAGTAGGGCATGTAGTACATAATGACGCATCGATGAAAGGAGAAACGAGGGCGGTGGATATTCAACAATATCAGCCTTGCTCCTCACGTATACATTCAAGAGTGAGATGTCACAAATTTACAAATTTGTCACAAATTCATGATCAACCTCAAGACTACAGTTTTAGTCAACTGTAGGTCATGGGTTCGAATCGAACCCGAGTGTTTAGTGATTTGTTAACAGTATACTGGAAAGTACTAAGTACACAGTGTTTAAAACACATTGGTGTAGATGAATAAAAATCTATAGATTTTATATCCCCGATGCAAGTTTAAAATCTTTGTAAAAGCAAGTTTAACATCCACCACATTCTCAGTCTTTTGTTTCACAAATGGCTGTCAGACCAGACCCAGACCTATTTACACATGCGAAGACAAACATGTACGGCACAGGGGAAATGAACGAGGAATAAATAACTCAAAATGACAGAAGGGACAGGATGAACAGGATGAACAGGATGAAACAGAACGCAGCGGAGAGTGGGATCGGGGATTTGACGAGTCAGAGAGATCGCGAGAATCCTGAAGGGATAGTGGGGAGAGATGTTGACTGTATAGAGGACTAACTCCTCAACGGGAAAGCAGAGTCTGTTTTAAAGGCACTGGACACTTTTGGTATTTACTTGAAATAGTTGTTAGCATAAAAACTTGCTTGGTAACGAGCAATGGAGATATGTTGATAGTATAACACATTGTGAGAAACGGCTTCCTCTGAAGTAAAATGTAGTTTTTGAGACATTCGGGCCTGAAGCCCCTTTGAGACATCTGAAAGCACACACATTTGGGAAGGTACACGTTTGGTAATTAGTCAAAACAAATATTAACTTAAAAACTGACTTGGTAACGAGCATTGGGGAGATGTTGGTAGTATAAAACTTTGTGGAAAACGGCTTCCTCTGAAGTAACGTAGTTTCTGAGAAAGGGGTAATTACTCACTAAAATAATAAAAGACTTCTAGCTAGAAGTCTTTTATTCCTATCTGAAAGCACACAAATTCGTCCAAAAAGGTTTTTTTTTTTTCTATCATCATTTTCTCGCAACTCCGATGGCCAATTGAGCTCAAATTTTCACAGGCTTGTTATTTTTTGCTTATAGTGGGATACACCAAGTGAGGACACTGGTCTCTGACAATTACCAAACGTGTAACCTCCCCTTAAGAAGAAAAATCGCCTACAAGTAAAAATAAAAGATGTTGACCGTATCATGACTATATAGGACTAGTCTCCTCATCAGGAATTGAGAGTCTGTTTTAAGGGATGCATGAATATGTTTGGTAAACTGACGCGAGTGGTTTGAAATGAGGCAATGAGGCAATGAAGTAGAAGCACTTTGTAAATATTGTCAGAGCGCGTCTTGGGTTCACCGAGTTGGCGAGACGGTTGATGTTGAATGCGAATGAAAGCCTTGAAAATTGGGGCGTTGAAAACTTGAACCTACGAAACTGGGAACCTAAAAAGTGTACTGTGCACAGAACAGAATGGAATCAGCCCCAAAAGTTACACATGCATTATTTTCGAGTTGATTGATTTTATATATTTTAAATGTTTAGACTTATACACACGGATTACAATAATAAACATGGGACTGTCACAAAACTATGATATGAATATTTTAAGCAAATGCAAGGTGCAACCACGTCAACGATAAAATTTAACTATATAATTTTTTTAAATGGAGATTGCACACATACTTTTAAAATCCCCCAAATAGTAAAGTATTATGTTTAAATGGAAGGTATATACCTTTGGATTGAGGAACCGTTCGACTGTTACCAAGTCAGTTCTTATGACCACTATTATTTTAAGGAATTACCACGGGTGTACCCTCCTTTTAAATTGCATGTGATGATTTGAGGGGAAATTTGTATAATTATTCTGAACAGATTATGATAAAAAGCAATAATCCGAAAGTTAAAGCAGAACTTTGAAGGTTTCCCTAGCCATAAAATAAGTCTTTTAAAAGTTTATTCATGCAACAAGAAAGCAATATTTGTTTAGAACCCACACAATAATTGGCACTTTGCGTTCCTACGCATTCTCTTTTCACAGAATGCAAACTTTCCCGAGCAGCGTTATTAAATTGAGCAAACACTGGTAGCAACCTTACTCACACGGAGGCAATTTGATAAGTTGATCTTCAGCCAGTGTAATTAGTACATCTGTTTGTTCGAAGTGAGTTAATGACGAAGGAGTCTTGAATTAACTGTTTACGGATAATCAACATTTGTACACACCAGCGTTGTTTGCTTTTAATTAAATGCTCGTATTCATCGTCTTGGAGAAATATTGATCATCAGGTTCACAATGGGAAGGGAAACCCTACAGCCCTAGGCCTTCCTGGGTAAAAAAAAAAAATCAACTGGATGATTAATGGATGATTTGGTTGGTTGAATCATGTTTTAAATACGTCCATCACTGCAAAAACTCGGGTATTAAAATTGACACCAGTGAGAATCAAATTGTCATACAAAAATAACACCAGTTGTAACTGATTAAAGTTTTAATTGTGCTGGCGGAATTGAGTGTTATTGTAACACGCTATGGTGTCAACTTTGATTCTTTTCTGATGCTTGACATAGTGTTGTCATCTATAAAACCCCGTTTTTTTGCAGTGCATGGTGAAGGCACATGTGATCTTATACACAATCGATATCGCCTGAGTTTTAAACATTGAGGCACCAGGTATTCTACAATACCTGCCTCGATTTATTTGGGGGTGATTTGGGATACAATTATTCTTATATTATTGTATAAATCTTGCCCCGGAATGGCTGATCATTTCGATAAAAAGTAACAAATGCCTTGCAAGGTCGTATCCAAATTGACATTTTATACACAACGTAAATTCGGACATGGCCTTAAAAAGGCATGGTATAAAACTTGACGTACAATAATTCTATTTATGTGTCTCATATTCGTACTAGAAGTTGTGTTGGTGTCAAACTTAATTTTTCCTTAGTTGGCCCAAAGCCTAGCAAATCTTATGGGGATCGGGCTTTTTCTATTTATGCTCCTACCCTTTGGAAAAATTTACCCATTCATTTGAGGATTATCACCAACTTTGAGCTTTTTAAAACCCATCTCAAAACATTTCTTTTTTCAAATCTTTGACAATTTTACATTAAGTGTTATATTGTTGATTATCTCGTATTGGTGTTTGTCATTGTATGTTTTTGTCGTTCTAATTGTACAATGTAACTTTGCTGTATTTTGCTTACTCTTTTTTAGCTTAATGTTTATAATATGTAACATACTGTACAGCGTTTTGAGATTTTTTTTATGTAAGACGCTATATTAAAAATAAATTATTATTGTTATTATGATGTTCTCTTTTTCCACCCACAGGTTCAACTCACTTTCTACAACGAGAGGTACACTTCATACGAACGAGCTCTGGAATCAGTTCACGGTTTAGCCAAACTTGGCATTCTCGTTCTGGTAAGTCAGCTTTCCTTCATTTATCAAATAAATAGAAACATAAATAGCTTAATAATTTTTTTAAGTACAAATAAAAAGAACACAGAAAAGCTTCAAAAGGAGTATTCAGGTTTTAAAAAACGTAAACAAAAATAATGTTACAGTACATTTCCCTATGTTCGATTTAACCGAATCGAATTTTTTTTTTTTTACAAATTTGACGAACACGCTCCGGAAGTTTTGCAAAATGTCAGCGTCACGCCTCCTCGAGGCACAGGCATACGTTTATGTCACACCTTCTATGTCATAATACGTCTCAATACGCACAGACGATTCTCTAACATTACATTTGTTGAGACGGGTGAACTTTCAGCGAAGTGTATACAGACCGAAACCCCTTACAGAGAGAATTGTCTTCGATAAAATATTGACCTATAAAAATCTTCGTTTTTGATACGAATCTGTTAGAGAAAAGAGCTGTTGCAAACTGCTTATCTAACAAAAGTGTCCTGTGGTGTATGGTTTCAGCAAAATTGAATGCTTGTGTTGCCTTTGGGACAGACTCAGCGGCTATGATCGAAACGTGAAGCCTTGACCATTTTGTTTTTTGCATTTATTGAAAATTTACTTTTGCTTTTTAAACTCAAGTTTTGATTATAATACAAGTTTACGGCCTTGTCATCATATGGCAGTTAATACACACAAATAATCAGTGGTTTAATTATTGATGACCGTTTTTTCGAGTAATACCCAATGTTGTTTATATTTACTTGTCATGTCGACATGAAATGAAATGCTGTTCGTTTGACTCGACCTTCACTGAACCGGTCGGTGACTGGTCTGAAATCCCTGGCCGCAATTGTAGTTATATCTGAGTATATTTTTGAGCTTTAAATTTTTTATCGGGATCCAAATAATGTTGGGAGTGAAATAAAACAGGGGTGGGACTGCTGGATACCAGTGTTTAATGACACACAAAATTGTGTACTGAAGCAGAAATATAGAATAATACAATACAGTATCATCTCGTTTGAAAACTTCAAATGTCACTTTAAAGTTTAACCCTTTCACGAATGAGGATTGGACGCAAATAAACTCGATTTATTTTAAACGCTGACCTTTATAATTTCTTTATAAAACCATGGAGATAGAATTAAACCTACAGAACGGAAACATCTCTGATTTCACCCATAAAAGATTCCATAAAATGTAAAATTTAATAGAGTTCCAATTCACAATTGCAACAACCAGGAAACCCCAAAGGTCATCTTAAAGTTTAACCTTTGTTCAAGACGTCGGTGAGCAGATAGAGAAACAGAATAAGAAGGAAGAAAGATGATTTGTAATAGTAAACCAAGCCGTGAATCTAAGGGATTCCTCTCGTATACACTAGACACCCGGTTCAATGAATGAGTTGCGTCTATGGTTTCACACCCGAAGGAAACACGATCGCTATTTCGGACAATGTGATCGTCGAATTATGACATTTCTACAATCCTCTTGGTTTTCAACTTAAAGGCAGTGGACACTATTGGTAATTACTCAAAATAATTGTTTGCATAAAAACTTACTTGGTAAATTAGTAATAGCTGTTGACAATAAAACCATTGTTAGAAATTGAATGTTGTCAACTTTTTGCTGTGTTTTTTAATTCAGATTAAATAAACCAAATCTACGTTACTCTAGAGGGAGTAACGTAGTTTTTGAGAAAGAGGTAATTTCTCACTCAAAAAATCCAATACTTCAGCTGATGCCTTGAATTATAGGTATCTGAAAGCACACAAAATAATGCAACAAGGGTATTTTCATTCATTATTCTCTTGCAAATTCGACGACCAATAGAGTTCCAATTTTCAAAGGTTTGTATTGTTTGCATATGTTGAGATACACCAAGTGAGAATACTGGTCTTTGACAATTACCAAATGTGTCCAGTGTCTTTAACGAAGATCATCTGCTTCCGGGTATCTCTGCGCCTTATTGGGCTACACCTTGTGAATTTGACGTTTGTATACGCTTATGATGAGTCTGTATATTAATCACCATGGCAATGATAAGATGTATTGAAATAAAAACAGCCTAACATTTGGCGGAAACAACTTCCTAAATACTTAATATATTGTCGCATTGTTGCGAATCTCTTTTATATCAGCCACGGAGGTGTTAATGCTTTTTATATAGCTACAATGTTACAATGTATAGTCACAGGTTAAAGGAACACATTGGCTTGGATCGGACGAGTTGGTCTTTGAAAAGCGTTTACACCCGTTTGTTGCAAAATGCATAACAAATTATGGTTAGAAAGATGTTTTTAAAAGTAGAATACAATGATCCAACCGCATTTGCTTCGAAATTGCGTGGTTTTCCTTTTACTTTGCGAACTAACACGGTCGGCCAGTTATGAGAGTCAAAAATTGACTCCCATAAATGGCCGACCGTGTTTGTCGACGAGGTAAAAGGAAAACCACGCAATTTCGAAAGATACTTTTGTGGATCATTATATTCTACTTTTAAAATATTTTTCTAATCATATGTATTTTATAACAAACGGTTACAAACGCTTTTCAAAGACCAACTCGACCGATCCAAGGCAACGTTTCCTTTAACATGTACATGGTGTCGTTGACATATAGGCGTGTCCGGATTTTGGCAGCTACGGCTACGTCACAACGTCATCATGCATTGAGGTGTATAGGACATCCATAGCAACACCCTAAGCAAAAGTCATAGCCGTTAGCCGTAGCCACCAGTTTGCGGCAACATTGTTGTCTCTTTACCACCTAAAAGGTTTGAGAAAAGCTGTTCTGTCAAAATATTATAGAAACATTCAAAACAGTCAGAGAATGGCACATCTTCCCGCTGTCTGCTCAATACCAGTCTTTATGGTAATAAACTTAACCGAAGCTAGATGCTGCTTTGCTCCAAACTCAACAAACACAGTGAATGACAAGTGAGTATAAAAACACGGTATAACTGAAAACATGCGCGTTCCTAAAATAAGTAAAACCTGGAGGTTAATATGAGATAGTTTAACTCTTTAAATGTAAATCAACATCGCTTTACTCATCTTGAACACAATTACTCCTACTGTTGATTTAAGCAAAAAAAAAACAAACAAAAAACAGACTGACCCACAATTTGGTAAAACAAAGGTACAGTTATCGACAAATATTTACGCTCTTCCGGAATATTGGTTAACAATCCGGACGTGCTTTGTCAAAGATTCGATGCTTTTTTCTTGACGTGTACATTGTTTTGACCAACATCTTAAGATCTCAGATTGTCTGCGGGGGTTGTGTCCCCTGGGCCCCACCCACACTTGGGGGAAACACTCCTGAATGTGACGGAGATGTGTTTGATGAAAACATAAAGTACAGGTTGACATTCAATCTTGACTGAGGGCTATTAAAAAAAAATTAAGAGCAAAAATTATATAAAAGTTAATTCAAATGGCATTTGAGGTCGGAGTCCCCTAATGGCAAGATAAATGTGTGATTTGTTTTTCAAGAAAACGTCCGTTCTGATTGGGAAAGGAAAAAAAAGTCCAGGCCAAAGAACTAATCTACCGCACTTATGACAAAAATCTTCGAACAAAATAAAAACAAAAATAAAGTCCAACCGCTCATTTCGAAGAAACCGACTTGATTTTTCTGTTTTTCATTTAGTAGCTGACGTTTTCTAAAACGAGGTATTACTTTTGCGAAATATTTTTGTTCACGACTACTTTTCGCAATTAAAGGTACCGGACACGTTTGCTTATTATCATAGACCAATATTCTCGCTTGGTGTATCCCAACATATGCATAAAATACCAAACCTGTGAAAATTTGAGCTCAATTGGTCATCGGTGTTGCAAGAGAATATTCTAAGAAAAATAACACACCCTTCTTGCACAATTCTGTGTGCTTTCAGATGCACTATAAAAGGTACCAGCTGAAGTATTTTATTATTTTTGAGAGAAATTACCTCTTTGTCAAAAACTACGTTACTTCAGAGGGAGTCGTTTCTCACCATATTTTAGATTTTCAACATCAGCTCTCCATTGCTCGTTACCAAGTAAGTTTTTTTGCTAACAATTATTTTGAGTAATTACCAATATCGTCCAGAGCCTTTAAAGTAGACAGACATGGAAATTACACATTTCTATGAAAAGTTCGGCGCATGACCAGTGCTGATATAAGCCAAGAGAAACACAAATTGCCCATGGGGATGACCAGAATGATCAGTAACCAATTCATTTTTATTGCCACATTTGCGGCTTAAATGGACAATTTGATAAAATGAAATGCTTAGGTACCATGCAACACATCGATTGACCTTAATATTGAATAGCCATGTCTTGTACCCAGAGTATGAACGGATGTATTAAATGCACTTCTCATTATGGTAACCTAACTATAGTGTCTAACTTTTAATTATAGGATTTAAAAATTTGTCGGGTCACTTCAATTTCACATGCAATTCGTTTTTCGGAGGATGACAACATTTTAAAATTCTTTTTAGTTATTCTTTAACTCAAATAGAAAACAGAACCCGCTAAGTTCCTACACAAGATGATGTCTGACGTATGTCGTGGTACGTTAATTCTGAATAATGGGCCATAATACTGAATATGATTTAATTCGATTTGATTGAAAACAAAACTTGGACAAGAAACATGACAAAACAACCATTACATAAACAAAATTCAAATAAATAAGAGGTAAGGGCTATAAAATGATTCAGAAATAAAAACCAGTGGCATAATATTTTTAAAAGGTAGCCACACCAAAAAGACAACAACTAGGATTATTTCCATTGGAGTCCTTATAATGTTACCAAGGTCCAAATTGGTGATGGATTACCATACAGTGAAGTTATTTTTGGATGATTCGGGAGGCTTCCACCAGCCTGAAATTACAGGTAATTTTATCCTTAAAAAATAAATTGAGTTATGAAATGTCTTGTGGTTCAGTTAAAGACACTGGACACTATTGGTAGTTGTCAAAGACCAGTCTTTCTACTTGGTGTATCTCAACATATGCATAAAATAACAAACCTGTGAAAATTTTAGCTCGATTGGTCGTCGGAGTTGCGAGACACTTATATGAAAGAAAAAACACCCTTGTCACATAAAGTAGTGTGCTTTCAGATGCTTGATTTCAAGACCTCAAAATTCTAAACTTGAGGTCTCGAAATAAAATTTGTGGAAAATTACTTCTTTCTCAAAAACTACGTCATTTCAGAGAGAGCCGTTTCTCACACTGTTTGATACTATCAACCTCTCCCCGTTACTCGTTACCAAGTGAGGTTTTATGCTGATACTTATTTTGAGTAATTACCAATAGTGTCACAAAGGTTTATCACATTCAGCATCTAAGGGCGTTATTGTCCATGAAACATGTGATATTACACCCAAAAGAGCCAAAGAGCTCGATGAACTTTATACAGGCCCGATTTGTACACAGCTCAATGGAAGAAAGCAAAATGTTAGTATGGAGATTTCACTGTCTGGGGTATACACTTAAAGGGGACACATTTCAAATCTTGTTCAGCTTTTGCCTGATAACTCTTGAATCTATGTGGAAATCATGACACAAAATGTAAAATTTCTCGGATGACTAGTAAGTGCAGTATTTTGCCGGCCATAAGGCCCTGGAATGTACAGAATTTGTATATGTTTTTGTAAACAAAGGTTTCATGGTATATGCTATACATTTCACCCATACTTTAATGTCCGCGAATGAGAGAGTGTTTCAACATTTCCATCGTTCGGAGTTCCAAGTGCACATGTTGTCATAATCATCGCCAGATGATTGTGACTAAAAAATGTTGACCTTTATTCATTAGTATTGAGAAGCATTAAAACCCATCAAAGATGGCTTCTACTGGGGGTCTGTTCGGTGAGAACAGTGACGTTTTATTCAACGGACGCCAATGCATTTGGTACAGCCCCTTTTTTACAGTCTACTTTAAGATAATTGGCAAATAGCAATGAGCAATTGTCAACTTGAAAACTTATCAGTGTCTTCATGGTACCTATCTTCATGGAGGGCTATAGGTGTCAACTAGCATAGGAAACCCGATCCAGAAACAAAAATCGTCTGCGAGCCATGACAACTACAACTACATGTTATAGTTAACACTCATTTCAAGGTGCTGTTGCCTTGCAACTTTGGAACAGTTTACCTGAACAAAATGTTAATTCTGGCTGAAGCTACTGATTCATTTCGGAACCTGGTTAAAACACATCTGTTCAATCAATAACAACGGTAAATTTAACAACATTTTGTCTGTCATTTAGCTTCTTCTATTCGCTCTGTTATTATTCCCTCACTTTTGGACTGTGTGAGAAGACTTGAGGTACAAACTTGTTTTCCCCTTCTTTGTCCTTTCTCCCCCTCTTTTCGAACGCATATGGACCTCAAATGCGTTATGTTATGCAAGCATCTTCAATTATTATTATTATACAGAGATTAAACGAAACGAATATATTAATGGCATACCATTACAAACATCTGGCATGTTAGTTTATCTAAAACAGAAAGCACAATTTAAAGGGACGTCAAATAGTGACCGAAACAAAACTTCAAGCGAAAACATTTTCAAACCATAGTACAAAACTACATTAGAAACGTTGTCGGTAGTGTCCAAACCCAACAGCCACTGTTCACATCTTCGACAACAAGATGACGTATTGCCAGGTTATGAACAACAACAAAATCAGGCTGAAAAATAAACAACATAGACTGTCGAATATTGGTGTTAAATAAGCATTCATTAAAACCCTTTTTAGAAATTGTCGAAAATCAGGAGTGGTAATTTCAACGTTACTGTCGGTATAACGCTTTTCAGATTAGAATTGTTATAAAAGAAACATGATATATTTTCCCATAACCATAGCACTACGAAGTAAAAGCTGCCTACAAATGGCAATGTACTATACTATCCACAGCTGCTGTACTCCTTACTGACAAGTAAGTTTGTATTTGCACAAATTTTCTAGTATTTACCAAACGTATACAGACCCTTAAGCAATGCCAGTATCTGAACAGGTATACATTTTCCTAGTTCGAGCACGTAGCGAAGACTTTCAAGGATTGTTACGTAAAAGCAGGATTAAAATGCGCCTAAAACACTGATGGCATTATACCTTTAAACAAAAGCTAATGTACTTTTCTCTGAGTTGTTCATCAGTATGCCATTAGCACCATTAAATCTTCCATCATGGACACACGTCCGCTGTATAATCCAAGAACTGCAAACAGTTATAACGGTATCCATAATATGTAAGTGATAAATCATATCGCCCGGATCAGAACTCACGCGAGGCGAGGGCGGGGAACGAAACCCGTAAAAAATTATTGCACCACCATCATAAAGTTTACTGAAGGACATGTTGGCTACTCTAGGGTTCATGTACTTCTTCACTTATGAGGGAATGGACGTGTGAATATACTGCATAAAATCAATGCAATAATTGAACTGTACACAATTAATGTTGCACTGTTTCCACAAAAGCTAAGTGTGATCGATACGTGTTAAGTATAGCACTCAATTATACACTTGGACAGCATAATAGTATGTTTAAGCCGATGTCGTGACAGATTGGTCAGTCCACTATGAATCCATCCACAACGGAAGCTACCAGTGCACAGTAATTAAATAAAAACAAACTGGTTGCAAAGATTACTTTGATGTTGTTCGGAAAGCCATCCCAAAATGGTATCTAACTAAATGGACATTATGGAAGATGACACTGTTCTGAATTAGGGGACTATAACAATACATTTCTCGGCATGATTGTTAAGCGGATTTTCACGTCAATTGTCATTTTTGAGAATTGCGCTATATAGGCCTATACTAAGAGATGTGACAGTTGGTATAACATATTTTCAAAATACTGCATTATTGATATTAAATTACAGTTTCCAGTCAGTAAGTTGAACACCCTTTTAATCACAAGGTTTGTAAAAGAGGGGATATTTTCTGTTCAGCTGTTTTGATGTTTCGACTTCAATTTGAGTCTACATATGCCAAATAACAACTAAAAGGCACAATTTCGTATGTGCTCCCTTTCGCACGCAATCCCAGTCCTTTATTATTGTGTCCGGTGAAATAATGGACTCGTTACACTAATTTTACCACCGGAATTCTGAAAGGGAAAGTACCATAGTCCATTTTAAAACATAAATACATTACATAGTTACCTCACATTGCCTGAGGGTATTATCATACGGTATCCTACATGTTTTAGTAACATTTTGATTGCTAGCTTGCTATGTTTTCCTTTGCCGATTGCCCCCCCCCCCCCTTCTCCCCATTTAGGATGCCAATCATATGACAAAACATAATTACACCAACTTGGATATAGTTTGCAAACTGATATGGTATCAGAAAAAATATCACATGATTAATTCAGTTGATTAGTCCTTGCATCATGCCCTGATGCACTTCCGTCTCCCCTCTGATGTAGATACAACTGCTTTCATCAATCAAAAAAGACTACACTAAGGTGTGATGGAAAGACAAGGGGTGCGCCACAAGCGAAAATCAATTCCCGACCATTCACGCGAGATATTGCAACGATGTACCTGTAATAGTAGCATCATTGTTTGCGCCTCAGTGCGTCTTGAAGGAGGACAAATCAGAGGAGATTTGTCTCCTCCAAGCGAAGAGGAAAGAAACCGAAGGTCATGTCTCGATCCATTGAAGTGATGACTAATCAAAACACACTTTAGGTCAAGATTTCGTGTGTATTTGTAAGAAATACAACCTGGATTGTGTAGCTTCTTGAGAGTCAATAATGATGTGCAAATAAAGTGCTCTGCCAAGCTGGGAGTATTCCCCCAAGAATGAGTTTTTCCCTTGAATTTTGTTTTCTTAAGGGGGTTGGACGGTGAAGGGGGGATTTGTTTGTCTTGTTTGATGGGGGAAATCAGTTGAGGAGGGGCTGTATGCTGTGAGTTAAATAGGTCACGCACGCTTCAGTGTGTAAATATAACCGAAGTGGAGACCATGTCAATTTGCTTTGCTTGGCCAGTCGGCTGTGCTACGTGTCTGTGCGAGGCAATTTTTTTTCTGTAGTAAAGAATTGTCATCCTCACAAATTTTCAAAATTTTGTTGTTGTAAGATTTCCCTTTTTGAATCGATTTAGAAGAATACCCATTGAAAAGCACTACGACTGTAGCAATTTTGATGTACAGAATAAAGTAACAAAAACCCTGTTTTTTGTTCAAGGGTTCCCCTTTTGGAATCGATTTAGAAAGAGAAAAAAAATCCACATTGAAAAGCACTGCGACAGTGGCAATTTTGATGTACAGAATAAAACGTCTGGGAGCAATACGATCATGTCCATTGCTTGTGAAGACACGCGCAGAGGGAGAAGTGGAATTCGAAGCGGCTGCTACAGATGCTCTGGAAAATTTATTGTCCGTTTATTAGAAAGATCGACTGTCTCAAATTCAAGTCAAAGCATAACATCGGCGTACAGGATATTACAAAATAGGACCCAATAGTTTAAGACGCGAGCACTGGCACAATAATCGTGACGTTGAACGCGGTACTTAAACTGAATGTTTATTCATGGACGCTGCAAATATCGCTGATCGCTCCGCGATGCTTTGAAAACATCATTACACAAAATCAGGCGCTCTAATTCATCATTTTCAAAACCAGGTTGAATATTTGATGAGTGAACTTTTTGGGAAATCACTGCCCCGAGGAATATCATTTGACCGAGAAGCTACGAATGTCTGCTAGGCAAAAAATAAGCCAGTTGCAATGGTACAAAGATTATGGACAGGTATTCAGTTGGTAACATAAAGCGAAATTAACTGTCTTATGCTTTGCAAATTCAGTGTATAAAGCAGTTCCATGTAAAAAATACTTAAATGGGCCTTGGATTGATACAGGGCAATACAATCAGCCTGAGGTTTGTTTGAACCAAAGACTTACTAAACATTTAAATCGCTTAGCGCAGTAACATAATTATGACATCATAAATAATTGCTGGCGACTGCACCTATACTAAATACTAAAATACACAAGTGGGCTAATAAATAAGAACAGTTAAATAACATGATGTCATGTCACTTATTTGTGACTGCACCTATACATATTTGTATCTAAACAGTGTTGTTAAGCAACATTTTCGCCAAACAGCTCTCAGAAATGTAACCCTGCATGTGCAAGATTCCCCCACCAACCTGTAAGCGAAATCCTCCCATCACCTCATACGATCAAACCTGCCCTTTTCAAGGCTAATCCAAACAGATACACGACGACGTTCCTTTTTAATCTTTTAATGGTTCTCTCCACGTTTAAAACAAACCCCAAGAAACACTTCATTTACAGGGGAATGTTCGATAAGTGCCCTTGTGATTTGATTACCATTGACGTTAATCAATTGACTTTAATCAAACCGCGCGGGAAACCTGGGTATCAATTACACACGCCTCGCTGTTGACTCTTCATGTGGAGCGCCATTAATGGTAGTCACGTGACCGGAAAATGATTATTTGCATTGTTCGGATCTCTTCGACAGGGAGATTTTTTTCTTCTGTTGTATAGAATTGCCATCCTCGACAAAAATGTTCCTTTTTTAAGGATTCCCTTTTTTGAATCGATTTTGAAAGGCGCTATACGACAGTGGTGCAGAAGACAAACAAATGCTGCGGGAGACCGTTTGGAGCGTTTCTTTAATGGCACGAAATGTGATTAAGAGCCATCTTTAGGTTACCACAAGAGAGTACATCCAGTAATTCATTGCTCAAACAGTTTCTTGCGAGAATAGTACGGTGTACGGCTCCTTTTTGTTTGCCAATATTGAATTTCTGCGGGCGGAGCTGTAAATAACTGAGCACCATTTCAGATTTTTCAAGATTCTTACAATAGAATGAAATTATCTGTTGCATGAACTCCATGGCATCCTGATGTTAAGGTTACACTTTGGGTGCGTTCGTTTAGCTTCCCTGGGTCGACCCCGGTGTGTGGCGGTTTTTACTTCCAGGACGAACGGGGGTAATTATCTGCACACGTTCGTCCTGGAAGAAAAAAACCGCCACACACCGGGGTCGACCCAGGGAAGCTAAACGAACGGACCCATAGTGTCACATTTCAATGGTACTACGTTATTAACCTTGACACTTCATTGGCCACACTGCTCGGGTCAAAGTGTGTATAGGAATTACTTTGGGTGCGTTCGTTTAGCTTCCCTGGGTCGACCCCGGTCTGCCCCGGTACGTTCAAATAGCTTTGACGTCATTCCAGGGGCTCACCCGGGTCAGCCCCCAGTGCCCTGCTTTTGGAGTGGGTCACTTGGGGTGACCTGAGGTACATGCCGTCACCACGCGAGTATGATCGTTCGATTAGCTCTTGTCAGGGGCTCACCCGAGTGAGCACTGCGGGGTCGACCCAGGGAAGCTAAACGAACGCACCCTTTATAGTATAGACTGTACAAGTCTCGCGAGTATTCGACAATTGGGACCCGTTCGGGCGCGAGTTTGGTTCATTCTTGCGCTGAAATTGTTGTATACATGGGACCCAAGTGTTCCCGAATTTGTTAACTAGCGCGAGACTTCATTCTATGAAGAAAAGCTACACCATCAACCAATTAATCTTAAGGGTTGGCCTACAAATTTAAGACTCAATACGCAATTCTTCTACAAAGCACGTCATATCATCGCACCACCAGAGGATGTTTCAAAACGCCTCCTATTATGTTACGGCAAGTGTGCAAAGTTATGCTTGAATTATGATACCCGTTTATGCAGCAGTTTTTAAAGGTTTAGAGGGTGGTGCGTTTTTTTTCAAAATGCCTGAAAAGCAGGCAACAACCAGACAGTACCTATACAAAACACACAGCATCTGATGGCTTACGTCCGGACGTAAGCGTCCCATCCGAAGGACGAACAATGGACGAACCTAATACGGTCAAGCGTCTTGCCAGCTTGCTCACGGACACACGTGCCATGACCGGGAACTGAACCCACATTCGGACAACACTATGAACTATGTCAAAATAGACCACACAGCAACGTGCAACAAAACACACCACATTTGTTTTTACATGGGTAAGTCTGGCATTACGATTTTACACATTGGTAAAATGTTATATATAAGGTCATCTGAAATAGTCATTTCACAACGACGGCCATGGTTCTTAATTACTCGAGTTCATGCTCCTCACGGCTGCTCAGACACAACCTCACATGCAACAGACTCCCAAGAAGTCATAAACTACGATCATCTCCCTGCCACGGTGCACATCAATTTGAACGTCTTGTAGTAATGAATATTTACGAGCCACTAATTGGACTCTTGTTGATGATGCTTTGCGACTGTCGTCGGTATCTCAAGGAATGTACATTGCCATGAAGGGATATTTACTATCTCCTCATAAATGATTCTAAGCATTATGGCTACACGGAGAACTGTTGTCTTAAAGGCACTGGACAAGTTTTTGGTAATTAGCAATTAAAGGCTGAAGATCGTATAAACCTTTGTGAGAAACGGCTCCCTCCGAAGTAACGTAGTAGTTGAGAAAGAGGTATTTTCTCACTCCTGTATTCAAATACTTCAGGCCTGAAGCCTTTTTAGGCATCTAAACGAAAACACGAAAACACATTATTTTGTGCAACAAGGGTGTTTTCTTTTGCAAACTTCGGAGATCAACTCATCAGTCCAAATGTTCACAGATTTGTTAGTTTCTGCAATAATGTTGTTTGGATACACCAAATGAGAATAGTGGTCTTTCAAAATTACCAATTGTGCATGTCCAGTGCCTTTAATATAGTTTCTACACTGTAATGTCAATATTATTGGAGAGCACCGTAGCGACAGCCTTGTGTATGTAGTACATACCGGAACACTTGAGATTTGCCAATTATTATTAGTGGGAAAATCACGAACATGGGAACATTTTTGCTCATCATACTCATAATATTAGAGGAATGTCAAGGGGCCGTGCACAAATGCCTTCAAAATGAAAAACATACATTGAATCATACGGCCATGATACATAAGAAAACTAATAAAAACATGTAAGCATGTGTTTTCTGCTTGCCATGCGGGCCTTAGACCAGTTTGAACCTAGATGCTATCCGTAAACACAGCTGCAGCAAGCAAAACAACTTTATTTACTGATGGAAAAAAGCTTGATAGAATATGGCCTCCGATGAGAGACACCCGTCGAATCGTTTTGTTTTGGAAGAATTCTACGATTCCCAAGCACTTTGACAGTATTACCATGCATGTTTTATCCTTAAAACTTTAAAGTGAGCCACAAAGGAAATTCCAGACTGGACAAGATTTGCAATCTTAATTTTTTTTTTTATGTTCGCCCTAAGGAAGGCTTAGAGCCACTCTTTGTAAAGGGGCTACGCTACAAGATAATTATTTATTAATACAAAGGCCTGTATGATATGGTGAATTACGTGGATCATGACTGTGAGAGGCAGGGCCGGGCCGGTGCACCCATACGGCTCAATTTCACATCCAAGAAGTAACGCTTACAGCAAGTTTCATCTGCTAAGCAATTTTGGCAGAAATCGGTTTACAAACTATTAAAATTTAAATTATACTGTGTTTTTGGCTGCGGGTAGTTTCTGTTTATTGCTGTGAATTTAGTTTTAATTTTCTTTGCAAATTAGTGGGCTTAAAGGCTTTAGACAAAAATAATCCATTGAGTAGTGAACGGCATCTAAATGACATGCAATTATAGAACTTGTTTTCGGGATGCCTTCGATACAGTTTTGTTTAATGTCACCTATTAAGATCACAAGACCGGACGGTCACTTCAAGGCGAGGGCTACACTCTTAATCGATTTGGGCTGTAAACCCCAACTCCACTGTCCCCAGGGGCACGTTGCCACTTGTATAATATAACACGTTAAATTGTATGTTATTGTTATCTTTCGACAGAGTGGTAATGAAACAAGTCGAGGACTCAACAAAATTACTAGTGTTGACGTCTTGAAAGATATTGTCTACAGAGGTAAGTATTACGATTTTAATGTACCGCTATCAACAATTGTCTTGTTCCCTTTGTCTGACCCCTTGGGGTCAGACTAAATACATTACCCTTTACAACTTTGGTTTGATTTGAATTTGACGTCATACTTCAATAATTGAAATTTTAAACAACCAAGATGGCTAAATCGTGTTCGTAAAGTACACCTTTTTCAATCTCTTCTTACGGTAGTTTATTTTATTTTGCAAAATAATTATTTTAAAATAATAAACCACAAGGGAAAGTCAACCTGACTGGGTAAATTTAAAATGATTTGGTGTTGAACAAAGCCAAATACTTTTGCGGAATTGAACCAACAACTTCCGGAATAAAGTGTCGGTGCACGTCAATTTGTGAAAATTGTAAATCTTCTTGGTAATTTAAGGTGGGCGCACAAAAACCCTATGTATGCCCGAATATAGAGACGGCTTAAAGGCAGTGGACACTATTGGTAATTACTCAAAATAATTCTTAGCGTAAAACCTTACTTGGTAACGAGTAATGGAGAGAGGTTGATAGTATAAAACATTGAGAGAAACGGCTCCCTCTGAAGTAACGTAGTTACCACGAATTAACGAAGCAACGTAGTAACGTAGTTCTAACTACGTTACTTCGTTAATTCGTGGTTTACCACGAAATTGATTTCGAAACCGCATAATTAGATTTTGAGGTCTCGAAATCAAGCATCTGAAAGCACACTATACTTCGTGTGACAAGGGTATTTTTTCTTTCATTATTATCTCGCAACTTCGACGACCAATAATTGAGCTCAAATATTCACAGGTTTGTTATGTTATGCATGTTGAGATACACACCAAGTGAGGAGACTGGTCTTTCACAATTACCAATAGTGTCCACTGCCTTTAAAATATACAGCCAGTCTAGTATAGTATGTCACACTCGGTGTGGAAATTGCTTTTAATCGCAAGATGCCGCAACTCTCTCAATACAAAGCTCTGACCAAATTTAACGTGGCGTGCTCTCATCGGTAACACTTTAAAGCAACAGTGTAATGATATCATTAAAGTCAGTAACTTAAAAAGAAGACAAAAAATATAGTCTTTAAATATGTCATGAATTATAATTATACCTGAACTAACATCGACCGTAAAAGGCAATTAATTAACACAAGATGATTAATTACATTTTGTCTATACTCTATCCTTTGTGTCTGACGCCAGTCGATTGTCTCCAATAATCACAATTGGAACTATAAAGAACGCTTGGTCCAACCCCTGGAACAATGAACTCAGGTTCTGATTGCAAAATCATCAGAGTGTAGGTTCAAACCCCGGTTGTGACACTTGTGTTCATGGCAACGGGACACAAAACTAACATTACTTCTCGTTAACCAGGAGTAGATGGGTACCAGTGTTAATTGGTTTATTGTTAAAAAAAAACACATTGCAGCCAAAGGCTGAATTACATGCAATTTACAAAGAAGAAAAATACAATATTAAAACTGAGGCAGTCTGAGACAAAATTTTACAAGCAAGCACACTTAGACTAACAGTCCTTAAAAGAAGATAATGAAAAAATAATAAATTAGATTTGGGTGAACCTCCAAAAAATTGATTGGTTGATACAATACGAGACATAAGATCCAATGGTGGACTGAGAGGGCAATATTGCACTATTTTCTATTTAGTATCCCAGTCATGTAAAGGCAGAGGGTGAGGGTAGAGATTGTCGATGTGAATGATTAGCACCACGTGCGCCAAAAATGGCTGCTGGTGCTGCATCTCCTAGGAATTGAGATGGTTTCTTGAATGCTTAGGGCAAAAATAAACAGCCGTCGATTTCCCCAAACTCTTCCTAACTTAGGATTAATCTTAGGACTTAGGACGAGTTAAGTTCCGTATCCATAGACGTTAGGACGCACTAAAAACATGCTAAGTTAGGACGAGTTAGTCGTCTTAACACGAGATAGGATTAGTCCTAGCGTTTCGTGAAATCGGCTTTATGGCGAATTTAAGGGGCATGTTTAAAAACGCCCAATAAATGCATTATTTATTATTTCAAATCAGAAAACCCTAAAGTACGACTGCTCAGGACAAGACACGTCAACATTCCCTTTAAAATATTGTCGTGCTGTGAGAGATGTCAAAATTAGCATCGAAATTATGTTCTGTGGCAGATGCAAACAGAAGTGATACATGGATCACAGCACCTGCAAAGTTTCTATAAATTGTTTAAAATAACGTGATGACATGGAATTCTAAACAGATTTTTCCCTTATGGCTACGGCTACGATGATGAGTCACCATACGCTGAAGAATGGGATGTCATTAGCAACACCCTTAGGAACAGTCGTAGCCGTAATCACAGTAGTCAACTCAGATACGGCATAACCGTCGTTAAAACATAGATTTTTTATACAAGTTTTGGAAATTGCTTCCAAAACAAACACTCAATCCTAACTAAATCAGGAATAGATTATAGTTATTGTATTTCGCAAAATTACACGCGGACTTGAACATATAATTATGCGAGCACGGAGCAAAGACCGGTCTTTACTATAGCCTTATCCACCGTGTTTCGATCTGTTGGACGCCCGGTCGATCGCGTCGCTTTGCCCGGGCGATGTACATGGTTCAGAAGGCACGACCTGACAAAAACACCCCGGTGATGACGGGTTGGATTGTCGGAATTGAGACTGGGAGCAATTTTGTTTCTGTACATCAAAATTGCCACTGCCATAGTGCTTTTCAATGGGGAATTTTTCTTTTTTTGTGAATCGATTCAAAACAGGGAGTCCTTCGAAAGAAAACAAATCATGACAGTTTTTGAGGAAAAAATTGTGACCGGGTAGGAGAGAGGGGGGGGGGGGGGGAACCGATAAAACGTGAGGGTGTATCAAGAAAGCAGGATGTTGCTGAGAATGGCTGAGATGCGTCAGTAATAGAGCGTGAAGAGGAATAGGGGATGAAGCACGTTGCATTGTACGTGACACGTGAACTCGAAAGAGTGAACTTTGACGGACAGGTTTGATGCTAACAGGAAAGTCGAAAGACGTTCACAGATGCTTGCAATAGTTGTACGCAATTTTTATTCAAAACCAGCATGGACATTTTGGAATAGTAGGCCCCTATGCAAGTTTCTCATGCTGCATTGTGAACCTTATATATTTTATTACAAATGCAACAGCGCGTGCAAATAACAGGATGTCATAGGCAACGAGAAGATTGTTCAGTTTGACATGTATAGAGGAAACCCCCCAAACGGGGAAATCCACGCAATCGGGAATGGAACTGACAACCCAAATCCACATGCTTGAAGGCTCTTGTCTCAATTGGTGGGATTTGAGCAGGACAGAGGTGAAAAGCATGTAAAGAAATTTCCACTGAATGTTCCACGAAAGAACAAAAATTCCTCATTCTGACAATGCCAACAAAACCATCAGTAGTAGGAGTACATCTAAAGAATACTTTATACAACTGAGAACTGGTGGTTCAGATCTCATATAAATTATAATTTCAGTCAAGTTCAATCTATGGTTTCATAGAAATACAAATTTCACTGAGGCCTGTTTCGGGACAAACTTGTCTTTATAAAACAGTCTCGGCATCAAAATGTTAAACTGACTATAATAATTATGCGAGAAAACTCCAGAGTGTATTAAAAAGAAACAGTCTTGCTTATTTATTTATTTGTTTCGATCACTTGAAACAAGTCCTATCAAACAGTCATCAAAATGTTCAAGCATCTTTGTGTATCTTTACGTCCCAAACATGTACTTGCCAGGCCAATAAGATGCTAATACTCATTAACCTCAATATTTCTGTCAGCATAATTTATAATCGAAGACAAACGTAAGACCGGACTAAAATCGGACAGGAAATTAAACTTGCATTCAGTTTTTGGTTGTACGACGAATGAAGAAATGTACGAATGGTTGATTTAGTATTTAGGTCATGAAATTTTACTTTAAGAGGAGTGCATAAGGATAGAGTCATTACACACGAACTGTCACATCGCATTGGGAAGACGCAATCGCATTTATATGCGTAATCCGTGGAGCAATTCGGTTTGTCTTCTTTCTAGATGCACCAGGGAGCAAAAAGAGCTGTTGATATTGAGACTGTAGATGAGACTGAAATTAAGACGGTGTGAAGAGAATGGAATTAAAAAAGGTTCACACCATGTCTTAGACGCGGATGTGATTTTTATCCTTGAACCCGTAAGCTGGAAGGGCACCTAAACTGCGCTTTTAAATAGACTAGTCTGAAATGACTGTTTCCAGTGGGATGATTTTGGACTTGCCTTCAACCTCAAAAGTACATGCAACTGCATACAACTGTTAAGAATTATTATTTTTGCTAAGCATAATATGTTTATTTTGCTAAGCAGAACTTGGTGACCAGCAACAGCAACATTTAGTTTTCATGCTAAGTTTCGCTTTGAAAATAATTTCGCTTAGCAATTGCTTTTTAGTAATATTTTCGAACACTCAACCGGAATTCCATTAACAAACAAGGCACGGTGCAGTCGTACGAGGGCGCTATACTGTGCAATTTTCAGTGGTTTGTGTGTACAGTAGTAGATTAGAAAAAGGCACCGTCGACTACATTTAAAATGGCGTGGTCATTATTTGTAATCAAACCGAGGCTTGAAGGACACAATAGGCTGAACCCCTCAGGTGAAAGAGACCCACTATACAAAGACATGGAACAAAACATAGGAAGTGGCAGTATGAGATGATAATTATTGACAATTGTTTAGAGGAACGTTACAGAAATGGTAAGAAACAAAATCGTGAAGATCACAGATTTACATCAAACTTACACGGTCTAATAATGACGATAGTAGAAAACATCCCTTAAAATATTTATGACTGTTATGTCATATTTGATGAGAAATAATTAATCGAATTTAGCCTTTGGAGTTTATCGCACAGTGAGCGTTTTATTCATTTGTTTTCTTCATGTACCTCTTTGTAAGGTGTGATTCTGAACGGAATCTTGTATGTAACTTAAAGACTGGTCTTTGACAATTACCATAGTGTACAGTGTCTTTAAGGTTTACCAACATAATAAGTTACATAAAAGATTCCTTTCAGAATCACCACCTCACAAAGAGAGATGATGTCATGGGACTATTTTCCAAACTCAGATTAGGATTCGGCTCGGGAAACCGTTTGATGTAGAACAAAACCCATGTTTGGAATCGACACACGATGTTAAAGCAACCCTTCGTTTTTAAACTGTTCTCCCACCATTCAAAGTGTCCTAATCTTAATAGCTGAAAAAAACATTCTAAGGACAATGTTTATGATGTCCCTCTTTTTCATAGCTAATTCTATTCAGTGAACTTAAACATTTATGTATGTTTTCAGGTGACGAAGTCAACATAACAAATTTCAGTATCAAACAGCAATTGATGTTACCGAAAACATTTGAATATTTTGACGTATCGATGGCTCAAAACAAACTTCTACTGTCAAACTTAAAGAGTCACGACTAATAATTATAATTTCTTATTTAAACAAAACAAAAAAATTCTACTTAGTTAACTTTAACATGTTTTTCTCCAGGTGACGAAGTGAATGTAACAAATTTCAACATCAAACAGTTGTTACCGAGAACATTTGAATATTTGACGTACGACGGCTCGTTGACGATACCAGGGTGCTACGAAACCGTCACGTGGATTGTGTCAAATAAACCATTACGCATCAGCGCGTATCAGGTAAGGGTTTTTAATTAATAATTTGCTACAACTAGACCGCCCAATTTGCTCGAGGAGAGGGGAGGCGGGAGTCCTTTTTTTTGTTTTTGTATTGGAAGGAGAGAATGCTGCTTTAAATGCGCGAGACACGTTTGGTAATTACTCAAAATCTATTAGCATAAAAACTTACTTGGTATAACCATGGAGGAAGGAAGAGAAGGAGCTCGAACGATCCGCAAAACCGCAGAGTAACAAAAGAATACCCTGACAATGCCCCTGTCTGACCAATGGAAAAAGATAGGAGACCTCCAGCTGGACGGCCGATTAACGAGCAGGATTAGATCTCTTTGTACAGAACGCGCGGTACCGCTGCTCTGCACCGTTGCCTTCGTGTAAAGTTGAATCATTGGAGACAAGAATTGTGAATATACACGTTTTCATTTACCGTTTGTGGTGTTTCACTGAAACATCATGGCATATTTTTACATTTTTTGTGTCTTTCCGGTCACTAGCGGTGGATCAAAGTTTGGGTATAGGCACACGAGGGTGGTTGGTATTCAATTGTGTTAATCGTTAAGGTGTACAGTAGCGTCCAAAAATGTTATCGCGTCTCAAAAAAGTAGTTTTTCCTCTATTATATCCATACGACATACGACGCCATAGTTTGGCGAAGAACCAAGTGCGCACGCGCAAATTCACACACGCCAGGTCGCCCATTGTTTGTGTAAGGTATGTGGGTGATTACGAGGTGTCGTTAAACGACCACGGTACCACGGGTTCGACTTTTGAAGTTCATTCGTTCGAGCTCCTTCTCTTTCTTCCTCCATGGTATAACGAGCAATGAAGAGCTGTTTATATTATAAAACATTGTGAGAAACGTTACTCTGAAGTAGTGTAGTTTTTGTTTCATTTAAAGACACTGGACACTATTGGTAATTGTCAAAGACCAGTCTTCTCACTTGCTGTATTTCAACATATGCATAAAATAAACCTGTGGAAATTTGAGCTCAATTGGTCGTCGAAGTTGCGAGATAATAATGAAAGACAAAAACACCCTTGTGATACGGAGTTGTGTGCTTTCAGATGCTTGATTTCGAGACCTCAAATTCTAAATCTGAGGTCTCGAAATCAAATTCGTGGAAAATTACTTCTTTCTCGAAAACTACGTTACTTCAGAGGGAGCCGTTTCTCACAATGTTTTATACTACCAACCTCTCCCCATTACTCGTTACCAAGTACGGTTTTGTGCTAATAATTATTTTGAGTAATTACCAATAGTGTCCACTGCTTTTAAGTTCTCAGTAAAATATTTGAATTTGAGAAAGACTTTCTTAGGCATCTGAAAGCACATACATTGTGCAACAAAGGGTCTTTTCTTAAAAAATATCTAGCAACTTCGATGACCAATTAAGCCAAAATGTCAACAGATTTTTTCTTTTATCCAAAAGTTGTTGAGATAGACCATGGAGGAAGTTTTCCTCTATGGACCAAGTGTACTTGACAATGGATAGACCAAAGGAATACTGGTATTTGACAATTACCAAATAATGTCCAGACCTCAGTGCCTTTAAAATTATATGCAACAACAACAACCACCAAATTAGCCTGCAGGGGACAGACGAGGCGATGATCTTTGGCTTTGTTTTTGTATTGAAAGAAGAGAATAATTATGCTGATATAACCTTGTTAATGGGTACTTGAATGGTTGTGTGTCTTAGGTTGGGGGGAGGTGATGAAAGTGTCTGGATGATGGTTAGAAAAATACATGTATCATGTTTGTTATTACCGCATTGAACCCTAGGCTAAAAATGTGGAAAAATAACACAAGCACTTCTAAGTTAGGGACCATCACGAGAAGTTCGCAAAGTATACAAAGCACGATGCGGACAATAGTAGGCCAACAAAGTGTACAGTGCAGTGAACGTAGGCCTATAGCACAATGCAGAGGCCTACACAGGGCAAGTTTCCATATCCTGCCACCACCTTTTCATTCTTTTGTGAAATAAAATAGCAACTTATTTTCCTTTTGATAAAAATGAGTGGGCAAGTGGTGGCATGATACAGAAAGTTATCCAGAACAAATACACCAACATTTTATGATAGGCTTTGTGATTTTTGAGAAATACTGTTAACTTCGTACTTACTATGTTATTGCCGCATCTTTTCGGTTCCATCTTGACTCTCATATTCCCATAATGAGGGAAACCGTAATCCTATTTCCGTCCTTTCGAACCTTGTAAATACTTGAAACTTCACACGTCGCACTTGAAAATGGAATAGTTACCCTCCGGGCCATGCAGTGTGTTGAGCTTGACAGACAACGTGTTTTTCTTATGCTTCATGTTCATTATACAACGCCGTGATTTCTCTGTCTCTCACCCGCAAGCTTGGGGGCGTTGAAGTCGACGAAAGTGCAGGGATATTATCTGTCAAAGTATCCGATCTTACCACTTCAAAATTCCACTTTAAGGATGGCATACTCCTCTCAACTTTATGTACCACCACGGCCGACAACTCCAAGTTCACTTAATGCAGCAAATCATTCGAAGCAAACGAGATAAAATCCTCCGGCATCTTCGGTGAAGAGAAAAGTTTACGTTTGGCTTTTGACTCGTGTTCACATACATATACTACACCAGTCGACATGCCGTGCTGTGTGCTACACGTGTGCTCTTTTGTGCCAACATTCCTGACATGTTGCTGTCAAACAATTCCCAAAATACATTATCAAATACCTTCAGAATTTCAATGACACTGTCTCCCGAACTTCCAATGAGATGACACAAAATGTTGGCATCAGTTGAAATGTGCAACAAAGGAACAAAAGAACAAGTTCTTGCAGCATTTCCGGTAGTGGTTAACGAACGACATGTTGCTCTTGTGTGCAGTATAAAAACATGGCGTCGGTGTGAATACCAAACGCTGCCAAAATTTACGAAAGTCGAATTTTCGCGCCTTTTTTGTTATCAATGTCGTCTGCTCAATGTGTTGCGCTTGATACATCGTTTGTTAGCACATCAAACGCGCAAGCAGGCGTAATAGATATTTTGTCATTGGCATGGATAGGATGTGGTAATTTTCCACATAACGGTGCTCGGGGATGGGCTTAAAATGCGGGTGTAGCTGGGGTGGGGTGGGGTGGGGAAAGGATGGTCCATATGCTGGAGATAGTGGGAAACGCCCTTTTGATAGAGTTACATTTGGTGCTCGATAATGTGGCATGATGTAGGCCTACCTCCCTTCTCCTATTGTAACTTCATCGTACCATGGGAACCTCAGGAATTAGTTATATAATTTTACTTTAGGGGGTAGACCTACTCAGTCTGGACAAGAGGAAAAGTGTGTGTTAATCTATGGTGAACAAATTATTGGGGGGGGGGGCACACAACCCTCTGCCACAGTGGGCGTGGTGCAGATGGTTCTCATCCCCACTGAAATCATATAGGAACCCCACTGAGCCCATCATCCAAATATTTAAAGAATATTAAAATGAATTTAATGGTACTATATCTTACAGCTCAACAGTTTAAGAGAACTTGTGCAAGACTTTAAGGGTGTGGAGGACTTCCGACCTTTTCAGAATACATTTCGACCGCTCCAGGAGATTGGTAGACGAGCTGTTAGAACAAACATTGCCAAGAAGGTGGACGATCCGGTCTTCGACAAATCCTGCCCCAAATCAAGGAGACAAATTAAATACACAGGTAGGGAGGCAGAGGATTTTAAGACTTAATTTAAGAAGACAACCCCCTCTCCTAACAAAAGAAAATCACCATGGCTCAAATTTTTAGAGTTAATTAAGCACAAAAAGAATCCAAGCACAATCTAATTTCGCTAACCAGAATAAGGTTACCCAGCAAAATATACCATACCATTATACCCGCCGTCTTTGATTGGTATCCTGCTTTAAATTTTTCTTAGCAGATTTTGTTTCTTCTTTTCTGCTTGAGCAGCTCTGTATATAGAACACTGTTCCCCTGTGACAGCAGCAGTCGGCTACATATTTTTTTCCTTTCCAATCAAGTAAAAATCAAATTAAGAAACTATCAAATTTCCGAATATGGATGAAACAAGGCATTCTCATTCCCTTTATGAACTTCGGATTAGTAGTCACGTTGTCAATAACTAAGTTGCCTTTTTATCGATATTTTGCCATAAAACATTCCAGGCAAATGCCGTAAAAAAAATTAAAAAAAAAGTAACACAGGTATTGTCTCGTTTGTGAATTGCATATTAGAACACTAAGTCAAGTTTGTTTTGTTTGTGAACCATTTTTGTATCCTTCATTATTTTTGCAGTAAACACAGCTCCTTGACCAAAGGGTTCATGACCTTGACGGGAACAAACCAAACTGAAGACAGAGCCGTGCAGAAGAGTTTAAAATTAAATTTAATATAATATTGAACCAGGAACGGGTTTACTTATTACCACATATACTTTTATATGTTTAAGGCTGATTTATGATGGTTAATTTGAGTGATGTTTATTTTCTAAGGTGGTCTTTAAAATTGCGAGAGAGGTGAACGTCTTTGCTTAAAGAGAAGTACCTGTGAAAACAGTGACTTCATGTCTGTTTGTGAGAGGTCCAGTGACAGTGGTTAGACTACAAAACTTACAATTACACGGTTGTAGGTTCGAATCCCGTAAGCTAACCGCTGATTTCACAATGACTATTACACTGAATCATAATTTCTTGATTTTTGCAAGTCCTAACCATACGTTAAACCAATGTTTGTATAAGAGAGATTGGCTGTTGCCAGCTTGGCATTTATATCCTCTTGTGGGAGTTTGACGAGTTCCCTTGAAGGGAAGGTCATCTAAAAAAAATCTTTAACAAAATCAGAGAGTGAAAGAAGAACTTCTTGAAGTTGATGGTCCTGTTCCTCTCGGTGGTCATTTAAAGGCAGTGGACACTATTGGTAATTACTCAAAATAATTATTAGCATAAAACCTTTCTTGGTGACGAGCAATTTTCCACAAATTTGATTTCGAGACCTCAGATTTAGAACTTGAGGTCTAGAAATCAACCATCTAAACGCACACAACTTCGAGTGACAGGTTTTTTTTTTTTCTTTCATTATTATCTCACAAGTTCGATGACCGATTGAGCTCAAATTTTCACAGGTTAGTTATTTCATGTATACGTTGAGATACACCAACTGTGAAGGCTAGTCTTTGACAATTACCATGAGTGTCCACTGCCTTTAAGTAAACAAACAACAAACAAACCAATCTCGTCAAACTGTTCATTGACCACCTTCGGATATTTAAAAGTATTGCTTTACACAGGGTTTCATGTTCAGCATTGTTGTTATAAGAATGTTAAATTAATTCATTGTGTTTAAGTTAGGGAAGTATTGTAAAAAAAAAAATGACATTTTGAGGTAAACGACGATTTAATATGTGCAAAATTTTAACAAGTTAAAGTTGACGACTTTTGTTGTTGAAAATTATTTGTTTGGAGTTTGTTCCTTGCTTTTAATATTGTATATAAACAGGTGTTGCCTGAAGTGTATAAAATATGGGCATAAATTAACTGATTATAATTATATTATGCATTCGGAATGTACTGGTTTTGTATGAAGCATATCTCTGCGTGAAGCATCAAAATAATTCTGATTGAATTCAGTAGATATTAAATTTGCATAGGGGATCAGGAGTATTATTTAGTTTAACCCAAACACCGATGCGTGCCCAGCACTGTATCCTCAGTACTCCCCGAGACCTGAGACTAAAATCATATAGGCGTCAGCTCTGAAATGACTAAGGTATGGTGTTCGATTCCCACCCGAGTTAAATGCCTGTATAGATTTGTTTTCCCATCAAGTATGCACTGAGAATTCAGTGATTTACATCCATCAGTGTGTATGGGTAAAACAAAGACAAGTATTACTTATTGACTTTATTGAAATAAAAATAGCCTTTTGTAGATTTGTTACAGACTCGGCAAAATAATATCAAACCGTTCCACCATTTCCATCTCTTTGCCCAAGTTCGGCAGAAAATAACTGTTAAGAAATTGTGTCTAATAGTCGCATCACACTGGTTACCAAATTGGTTTTAAGAAAATAGAATTAGACATTGCAAACTGCTTACCAACAAAAATGACAGACCATACTATAAATGCAAACAAGACACGTCAGAACGTAAGAAATTTAATTTTAATTTTGCCTGGTTATTCTTTACCTGCTTCTTCCACTTCTGAATCAAAGTCCTAAAAAAAAATATAAAAAAATAATTGAAGACATAATAATCGACCATCTAAATCTGTTCCCCCAGACCGAGTTAAGCAATTGCCGTGGTGGTTATTGTTATCTCATTTCGAAGCGAGCAGTAGAATTTAATCATTCTCCTGCCGTCATACCATTCCAAGTCCATCTCGCCAGCCATCTCTCATCAACTCACTCAGCTGAACCCTAAAACCTCATCTCATCGCCATGCTCCCTCATAGTGTACCCATCTTATACCATGGACCACGGTAGAGGTTGCAAGTTCAATTCCCTTAGCGACGCATCTTGCAAGAAAGATGAGGCGATATGTTTTCCTTTCATCGAGTGGCCCCAAGGTCAAGAGAGATAAGATTAATTGAAAAAATATTTTCCACTGGCTGACGCTATCATTGTTGAGTGGATATCAACAAACAAGGGAATTTCACACTGTGTTTAAACATTTATTCCCTTTTGCCATTTTACTGACGTGTATTGATTTATTGAGGAGGGGGGGGGGGGTGGCCTCCCTAAAGTCCCACAATAAGTTGACACATCACACTGTAGGCAGCACATCACACTGTAGGCAGGCCTGTACGGTGAAGGTTATGGTAAGGAATTAATGGTTTGTCTCCTCTACAAATAATAGTGCAGTGAAAAAGAATGATAAAATTATATTTAAAATATTGATCTGACGAATAAACGAATAGTGATTTGATATACGCTGCACTTATCACAGTTGCAATGCAGCTTCAAATCGTATTCAATAAAAGCCCGTGAAGACGACGAGGTGTTTCAGTTTATCCCGGCAAATCTAGAACGAACCCCCACGGGACTTTGTTGATGAGCACGAAATAACAGTCCCTATTCAGGTGCTTCAGGATGAATGGCGAACCTTAGCCATTCGGAATACAATCGCACTCAATTCTTACTCAATTAAAAAGAAATTAGTGGCAAAGTAATCGCGTTAGAATTGTAATTAAGCGACGATGGGGTTTCGTATAGACTGGTCCCATGCCCTTATCCGCAAAGGATAAGGGTATGTATTGGCTTTAGGTGTATACACATGTACGTCAGGTTTAGCTGCGGATCTCAAGAACCATGAAAGCCATGTTAAATGGTGTGAGGTCAAAGGTGATTATGTACGTGGGCTCACAGCAGAGCTTCGAAGTACGACTTCAGATATCCAGGCTAGGGGTTTTGCGGCAATATTGACAATGATGAATACAAGAAACGTGACCGAATAATGGAGGCCCATCAGTGTTATAAATTTATCTCTCTTTGCAATTTCTCTCCCTTTCTGAAATTCATTATTTATAAAATTCTCAAGAGCCGATTGATGAGGAGACTGTTCTTTGAGATACATTTGAAGAAAAGAATCTTCTTTAGAATCGTTTAAGGTGATACTGAAGAAAAGGACTAATCAACTACTGTTACTGAAACATGCTCAGTACGGCATCATGCTTTTTGAAATTATTTTGAGATCAAGATACGCAAAATACTATCAACCACGTTTTCATTTTGTTCAAAATGTAAAGAATTTTTAAATTTTGTTAAAGCGATTCGATCCCAATTCGCACTGTTCTAATTTCGCATAATATATCATCAATTGTACATAATGTAAACATTTTAATTTTTTACAAATATTTAATTCCAAGTTTCCATGTTATTGTTAACTGCTTGTTATACTTTAAATAGTACTCTGGTGTTAAATATGCTATGTCAGATTTTTTGCCGATTTGACCCAAAAATTTTGGTTTAAAATTCAATAGGTATTTTGATGGGGGTCGAGAAAGTATCAAGCTTTCATTTGAGCCATTGCTCGAAAAAGTAGTTTTTGTCGGGATCCCAACAATATATCACGTGACCAATACTTATGTGTTTTATAATCATATTTTAAAAATTTTTGTCATGGTTCATGACCATGAAAAGTAAAAGTTAAACTTTTTTTCGTTAGAGCTGGTGATACTCTTTGAAATACCATAATGTTTTGGGCCAAAATTCTGACATAGCATCTTTAAATTGATTTTCTGTGTATTTATAATTTTGTGACAACACTGACACTGGTGTTAATTTCACTAACATGGAGACATGACACCACGTTGGTGTTGTCTCATATTGCATAGATACCTGAAACAATCAATATTATTGAACACCCAGTTTTTGCATTGAAGTTCGATAAGAGTATTAAGAATAAGAAATTAGAAGACTTCTATTCTGTTTGTTTAATTTCTGTATGCTTTAAAGACACTGGACACTATTGGTAATTGCCAAAGACCGGTCTTCTCACTTTAGTGTGTCTCAATTTATGCATAAAACAACAAACCTGTGAAAATTTGAGCTCAATTGGTCGTCAAAGTTGCGAGATAATAATGAAAGAAAAACACCCTTGACACACGAAGTTGGGTGCGTTTAGATGGTTGATTTCGAGACCTCAAATTCTAAACCTGAGGTCTCGAAATTAAATTCGTGGAAATTTACTTCTTTCTCGAAAACTATGTCATTTCAGAGAGAGCCGTTTCTCACAATGTTTTATACCATCAACCTCTCCCAATTACTCGTCACCAAGTAAGGTTTTATACTAGTAATTATTTTGAGTATTTACCAATAGTGTCCACTGCCTTTAAATAATAATTAGATAGATAGCCAAGTACACAAACATAAGCAATAAATATTATGTATATGGGTTTGATGTGTTTAACTCAACTGAAAATGTAACAAAACCATTTTTTAAGTGATGTGCTATTATATAAAATTAATTTATTGTTGTAAACCGATACTGCAGAATATTATGAATATTCATAAAAAGTATTTATAAATATCCAGGATCTTCGCGCAATAATTTTCTATGCATCTAATGTTCCTGAGTAGCGGCTGTTTCATGAAGAAACTTGCCTGATCGTAGAGATGATCGTTGTTTTACTTTAATTGATTGTACGTTGGATGGCAGTCAGTACCTGACATGGTGAATGAACGTATATCAAGTTTATGAAAAGATTAAACAAAGTGTAGTTTTTGGTATGGGCTTTCCACTTTGAGGTATGGCAGACACTATGGGTGCACTGTTTGGTTTGGGTGTATACAGACAAATTTACCCAAACCCAATAATGTCATAATGAGTAGGCCTATGTCCACGTCCACCATATCTCAAATCGCGTTCGAAGTATAACCAAATTGAGGCTGTAAAAGGCTAAATCGAACCCGGTTAGATATAACTTGAATGAGCATTCTTTATATGTGTGTTGCTCCTGAAGGAACACGACGAATACGTTCTTAGTAGCAGGTCAACTAGGTCGTGGGGAAACAACAGATTTTTTGTTTCTTGTTTCCCACGGCGTTAGCCCTACTGGAACTGAATATAGGTTTTCTCGGTCAATTTCGGCAAATGGGCAGCCAATTTAACCACCAAGCTATTCTATTTCGCGCGAAATTGAGTGCTACTGCAAAGGGTCATTCGATTTCGTTTCATGATCAGTCAAATATAATGTTGCGTCATTCGATTTAACAAAATAATCATTCAATTTAACAATTCATCAAAGCAGCATTCAAATTCGCAGACGCTTCTTGAGGCGTGTGTGTCACGAAAAAGAATGTCGATACGCTAAATTGAACAGAGTGCTAAAGGAATTTGACTCGACTCAAAACGAAATTGAAAGACCAAATTCTTAATTTGAAACGCAGTAACAACTGGAGAGGCAAAACAGCTTTAATTCGAACGCATGAAAATGAAATTGGCTGCTCAATTACCGAATTTGACCGAGAAAACCTATACTATAACTTGGATTATTGCGATTTTTGCCTGTGTAGTTTTGTTAGTCCTCTATAAAATATCTCACAGGTTGGCCGAACCTGTATCTATAGCTATTATAATAGCTACATTGATTCTGAGAATTTGATTCTGAAATTTAAATAATAAAATCAATGATAATAATAATTATAAAGAATTTGTACAGAATTTGATTGTTTACCTAGGCCTTCCTCCATGCGAAGGCTGACTTGTTTCTTATTTCACATAAAAGGCCTACAACTGTGTTTTAGTCTAGGCTCGCGACGCTCCAGAGTTTTATGTGCGTGAGCCCGATGAGAGTATACACGGTGCATTATTGATAGCGCCCTCTAATAGTGTTGCACTGCGAATTAAAGAACACACGAGCGTCGCGAACCCATACTACTGCTATTGGTATGTTCTCATGAGCGAGATAAGGGCAGCATAATGAACGTTGAACGTCTGAATTGTTAAAGAAATAAAACAAATTATAAACAAAAACAATGGTAAACATAACACAGTTCTCCTCTGAGATGATGATCACAATTTATTCTAATGATCGTTTCCAATCCAAATTGATCCGACTTTCATACAAAAAGTGACCCGCTGCATGGAAGTCTTGTTCTATTGATCATTTAGTTCTCCTTGAAGGCAGTGGACACTATTGGTAATTACAAACCTTACTTGGTAACGAGTAATGGGGAGCTGTTGATAGTATAAAACATTGTGTGAAACGGCTCCCTATGAAGTAACGTAGTTTTCGAGAAAGAAGTAATTTCCACGAACGAATTTGATTTCAAGACCTCAGAATTAGATTTTGAGGTCTCGAAATCAAGCATCTGAAAGCACACAACTTCGTGTGACAATCTCGCAACTTCGACGACCAATTGAGCTCAAATTTTCACAGGTTTGTTATTTTATGCATATGTTGAGATACACCACGTGAGAAGACTGGGTCTTTGACAATGACCAATAGTGTCCAATGCCTTTAAGTCAGAACCATAACCAGACTAACCCATGTACGAGTCTGTCCTGAGAAGATTATCTGACTTGGGGAATCAGAAGAATCTAAACTGTACCATATAAAAGAAAACACGAAGTCTGACTGTCTGCAAGTTCAGTATTATTTACAACACATTAGTTTTACATACACATCAAAAGTTTGTATTTGTACAGGAAGAACTCCAGTGATGCTTCAACATATTATCCTAACAAAAGAATTATTACTCTAAAGGAACGTGGAGCTGTTTACTTATTTTAGTTTGGTCTTCCCCCGGTGCGTTCGAATAGCTTTGACGTCATTCCAGGGGCTCACCCGGGTCATCCCCCAGTGCCCTTCTTGGAGTGGGTCACTTGGGGGGGGGGGGGGGGGGGCTGGCCCCAGCTGCATGACGTCACCACGAGTGGGTGAGTGATCGTTCGTTTAGCTCTTGTCAAGGGCTCACCCGAGTGAGCACCGCGGGGTAGACCAAGGGAAGCTAATCGAACGCACCAATTAATGCCAAACGGTACACTGCTGTCACATTCGCAACAGAATTTGACTGCGTATATCTCTATGTGAGGTCAAAGGTGAAAGTACACGCCGGTTTGGAGGCAGGTCTCTGGCGTTATTCACGAGCCTCGAAGTGTGACGTCAGATGTTCAGGCTAGGCCCACCCTACGACAATGATAGGCTGTCAATTTAACCAATCAATTACACGCTACTGTTTTAAAGCGTTGCAACTGCAGTTTGTACAAAAAAAATGGAGCAAAGATCAGGGCGAGGCAAAACTGTGTTTTCAAAAGCACAACTTAGAAAAAAAAAAAAAAAAAAAAAAAAATTAGCTGAAAGAGGGCATGCCTAGCCTGCAAAAACATACTTCACTTTATTATCTGGTC
Organism: Asterias rubens; assembly: GCF_902459465.1. Taxonomy (NCBI): domain Eukaryota; kingdom Metazoa; phylum Echinodermata; class Asteroidea; order Forcipulatida; family Asteriidae; genus Asterias; species Asterias rubens. Next base: position 14,159,239 of record NC_047069.1, on the reverse strand, counting down.
TAAAACAAGGTGGCTAATAATATGGGTTGACGGTGGCTGGCTATCATTCACTTTGTATTCAAGTAAGAAAGCCCCTTATAGGGCCAACAAAAACACAATTCCCAATCCAAGTAAGAAAGCCCCTTAGGGCCAACAAAAACACAATTCCCAATCCAAGTAAGAAAGCCGCTTAGGGCCAACAAAAACACAATTCCCAATCCATTGTTACCGATTCACAATCTGTTCTAACCGATTGCGAAAAATGATTAAAGTGTCCCAATAATTGTGAATTTGTAACAACGAATTGGAAATGTATAGGGCGAATGGGCTTCTCTATTACACCCCCCACCCACCCAATATTCTTTTTCTTTTTCTAAAGACATTGACCGAAACTTGTGTTGATCCACACCCTTCAAAATATATTCGTCACAATTGTACTGGAGTAAAAACGTTTATGCAGCAGGTTTGTTAACTTAAATATCCTTTGTCTGTCTTCAAATTTACAAAAAGCATACGCACAAGTAACCGTATCCACACAAAAAGTCTCTTTAGGGTTTTAAAAACTAACTCTCAATTTCCACTTTTGCCGTGAACAAGAAAAATGTATGCATTTTTGCTCAACCAAAAAACTTGCTAATTATCAAAAAATTCAGTCTATTTATACTTTACTAAACCAAAAATTGCAATTGTTTAACCACTCCCGTCAACATTGTAATGCTATCAAAAAAAACTGTACATGTCTTATCGACTTTTGTAACATATCTATAGACATTGTTTTAAAATGTACATTTCATCAATATTTCAGAACATGGAAGCAAACATTTGAAACAGTTTAATTTTTGGGTCCATCTCGATTAAAACAAAAAGATGGTATAGTATTCCAATCCCTTAAAGACACTGGACACTACTGGTAATTGTCAAAGACCAGTCTTCTCACTTGGTGTATCTCAATGCATAAAATAAAAAGCCTGTGAGCTCAATATTGGTCGTCGAAGTTGCGAGATAAAAATGAAAGAAAAAACACCCTTGTCACACGAAGTTGTGTGCTTTCAGATGCTTGATTTCGAGGTCTCGAAATCAAATACGTGGAGAATTACCCTTTTCTCGAAAACTACGTGACTTCAGAGGGAGCTTCTCACAATGTTTTATACTACCAACAGGTCCCCATTACTCGTTACCAAGTATGGTTTTATGCTAATAATTATTTTGAGTAATTACCAATAGTGTCTACTGCCTTTAATTACTTGTTATACGAAGTTCAATTCTTGAGCTATGCAATTATCCCGCCATGCTTACCATGCGCGCCCTTACCGCGTGAATCGGAATCAACTATTAGATTTTACTTTTGTTTTAATAAGGAGCGCGACCGCGTCCGAAACGTGTTTTGGATTTTCTTCTTCAGATTAAAACACTCTCTGTGAAGTGTGTTCCTTGTGTCGTACACTGACGTGATAACTGGAGGGGGAAAAATGCTTACCAAGAGTATATTAACAGATTTAAACAAAAAAGATTCTCACGTACAATCTGTGACTGGTATTCAGCCAATTTTGCTAAGCAGAAATTATTAGGAAAGTATTTCCCGCTTAAAATAGATCTATGAAATTGGGGCCCTGGCTTTGCCCCATTTAAACTGCATTGTGGACAAGTTCTCGAGTAGAATCATTAATAATGTACGGTAATCTATACAGCTCTGAAACAAACGATGATACTTGCTAAGAGGTTAAACTTAAATCAGAGAGTAAGTTCCATCAAAATTAAATGACAGTTTTGGCAGTACAACAATGTTCCTCAAGTAATAAGAAAATTTATTTGTTTACTTATTTTGATCTAGACCCTAATTACATGTAATGAGGTACAGTTTTGGTTTTTCTTGTCGTAATGTAGAAATGTTCTTGATGCCCAAACAAATTTAAACATTACTCAAACAAAGTATATACAGAATGTTTTGGGTTGTTTGTGTTGTTGGTAACAAACTTTATACTTAAGTATTTATGTGTGGATAAGAACAGAATACGTACTTACTTTAACAAAACAAACTCTTTAGAAATTGAAACGTAAATTATTGAGTCAAACAGATTTACACCTAACAATTTTAACTAAGTTTTTTCTACCCCAAATTTGCAGCATTCTTGTTCAACAAATTTACAGTGAATTCATGGTAGAAAACAACAATCCATACAACTTTAAAGTTATATGAAATTTCTACATTGGAAAACACAAACATCAGCTTAGTTCTACACAGCAATATTTACTTAACTTATTCACCGTTCATCCAATCAAGTGCACCGGAACCAGCCTGCTGTTTTCCACTTGTTTGTTTGTAAACAATTTTTTTTTTTAATTCACTTTTATTTCATGAAAGAGAAGTTGTACTTAATTGTTTCTCATTTCAATATATCATTAAAATCACCTGTGAATATTTGATTAAAATCGCTTTCAAAAGAACAACTCCATTGTCAACTGAAATGACGCAAAAGGGTAATTGAGGCGATACAGAAATCAACCAAGTGACAGCATTCTTCAGTTTGAAACAACTCTCAGTTGATTTGTAAAGATGTTTACTCTATCCATGCTTTTGGGATTAAATTCATTCATTTCTCTTTGTAACACCATCCCTAAAATACCTGTTATCTTTCACTTAAATTTTCTCTTATTCTTCAGCAATTTAAAACAAATTGTTTCTTTTTGAATACTTTTAACCAGCAATCAAATTTCACAGGAGTGCTAAGCAAGAAACAGGTTCGCTTAGCAGAAATCGGGTAGCCAGCTAACACACCATGTGACATACACTGCAATGTGGTATGTTCACTGCAAATTATCGCTTGTGTTGTCCTCGGCTGTGCACCGTGAGGACAACACAATCAAAGAATGTTATATTGGCCAACAGAGGGCGCTGTGGCGTTTGTCCTGGACCCAAATTTTATAGAGCTGCTTGAGCAGAAATTATTGCTTAACAATTGCCTGCTTAACAGAAATGAGCAGGATACCAGTCAAAAATTGTACTTGTGACATGTTAGTTTCGCTGGTAATTTTATTCTGGTAAGCGTAATCTTATTATGCTTGTAGCTACTTTTGTGCTTTAAAGCAGCTCTATGAAGTTGGGCCCAGGGCTCGATTTCACAAACTCCAAGATTCATCTTAAGATGAGTTGTCAATATTGCCATAGTGATTGTTGCTATGGCATCAAACATTGCCTAGCAATGAAAATTGATCCACATCTTAAGACCAATCTTAGATCACTGCGAAACAGAGCCAAAGCTTCCATAATATGAAAGTTGTGTCATCAGATATGTGCAAACTTTGGCCAATTTAGGTCCTTTATGAACTAGTCGATCTTTAGTACAGCTGGCACATACATCATGCAAATAAATACTATTTATAGTGCCGTTGAGTGGTCAAAAATAAGGCGCATTGGGACTGTCTTCCTCAATGGCCATTACTCTCAGTCCACGCTGACTAGCACAAGTTGTCGCCTACACTTTACCCTCATGGGATCCGATGTTGTTTCTGTTTGCGATGAGGCTCTGTGTAGAGAAAGAACAAACTATTAGTCTTGACTTTTCATGCCTCCTTTCCCATTGACAAATCTCAATGAAGTTGAAAAGAGCTGCAAAGCTAAGACTAATGAAGTACACAAGTATCTATTGTGGTAATAGCCAAGGTAACAAAGTACAAACAAGATTATGAATGGAATACTCTAGATGACAAGACTCGCAAACAGTGATTATGATCATCAACAATTAGCTTCAAAATAAAAACTACACAAAAAACGGAAAATATTCTTTCTGAAATGAGGCATGAGGCAGCTCAGCAGAGCAGGACCCTATAATTAAGCTATGGTGCCAAAATCCAAGTGTAGATCTTTCAACAGGGTACAGGTACATGTATGTAAGCATGATTTTAAGACCCTTGAATACCTTGTGGTTTATGTTGATACATGATTTTAAGACAGCAGATGGTTGTGATATGAAAACCAAGTGTTTTCTGTCATTGCATACATATTGTATTAAAAAAAAGTAAAACACCAACTACTTTTTTGCATTTTAGTGCATTGACTTCTTGTTACTGATATTAGTTTATTACCTTTGCTTTTTGATAATAATGGGAAATAAATGAACGTTGAACCTTGAACTACAGACAACCCTCCTTAAACCGGTTCAAACGCTGAAACAGTCATGGAGTTACACAATGGCAATGGGGGTAGAGGTCTCTATTGCTTTGGTCTTAGCCTTGGTGCCCCTTGACAAGTTTCCTATTGTCTTTTATATATTTTTCAGTGTGGAATAATTGGACCCAAAAGAACAAAATAATGTTGTGTGAAAGATTTGAGACTAAGAGATTGCTGTTCTTGCAATGCTGGATGAATTTAAAAAAAGAATGGAGACAAATTTAAATGAATTTTAATCTACTTTTAGTTAAAGTGCCTTAACAAAAATAACAAATAGTTGCCTTCATGCAATGAATCACACAATTAAGTGGAAAGAAGAAAAACATTCCTGATGGAAAAGATAGACATGAAGATGAAAAGAAAAAAGAACAAAAGAAGACCTTTTTAATAAGAAGGTGGTTCTGTATGAGATGGGAAAAATAATGTGTGTGCTCCGAGGAATGGACATGCGTTGGAATCACAGCAAACGGCAAAAACAAATCTACAAAAATTTGCAAAAGGAAAGATGAAATGTGATTGGCAAATCGCATGCAACTAAACAAGGGAACATCTCCGGGTAACCACCACCAAACTAACCATGCAGCAACAACAAAGTTACCTGGGTAAGTCTGATGGGCATACATCAATGAATCTAGTGAGAGCTGCTGACGGTGCAGCAGACGTTGTTGGGAGTTGTTTGTGGTGGCGGAGGAAGAAGTGCTACTTTGCATTGAATCCAGAATGTTGCCTGTTAACAGACGGGGGTGTGAATGTCGGGAAATTGTGAGTATCACTGTGGTGGTTTTTTACCTACAATGGTTTGTGATTCAAGCCCGGTTCATACTTTTTTTGCAATTTTTCATGTCACAAACTTGCAACGAATAATTTGCATCAGTTGACTAGAGCTCAACTCTTGCGAAACATTTCCTGCGAAAACAGCCCTGTGATGTCAAAACTCACTTCACATTCGCATTCACAGGAAGTACAAACCGGGTTTAACAACAACCCTTTGATGACTATATTGCTAGCTAAACACTGTGCAATACGGAAACTATTATGCTCTTTCACTTAGACAAAAAACGTGTCTTGGGATTCAAATGTATTTTAAGTGGTAGTGGAAGAAGTGCTATTTTGCATTGAATCCAGACTGTTGCCTGTGGATGGTGGGAAGAAGTGGGTATCCACTATTTAGTGGTTTTTACTTAAAATGAAAACAATCTTTTTATCGCTACCTAGACATTGTGTATTATACATCTTCGGTTTAATTAGGTCTTTAGGTCTTTAAAGTTCCTAGTTACCTTTGGCATATGCAGAAAAGAGCAATGGTAACTTACCTGCATTTTGAGTATGATAAAACGTGCCTGGTGCTGGGCCTGTTATGATGGCATCACCCGGAGAGGTACTCCTTCCTGATGACCCCTGATGACCCGGTGACACATGACCCGTTGTCATCGGGAAGGTCGGTGGGGCAAACACCGGTGATGTCAATGGCTGCTTACGAGTAAGGTCTGCCAGGTAACCAGGTAAGTTAGTCATGGCGGCAGGGTAGCTGGTGCTGTAGGAGGAACTATGGCCTGGACTTGTTGATGAGGTACGCTGATACTGAGAGTAACCAGGCTTCTGACCGAGCGGAGAGGTGTGGCGAGGGGAGCTTGGTGGCGGTGTAACCTGACTAGGGGAGGTGGAGTAGGGAGAGGTGCGGACAGAGTGGGGCGATCCCTTAGGAGGGGACGGGGAGGTGTATGCCGCGGAGGGGGAGGTGTATGCCGGAGAGGTGACTAACTTCCCAGTGTGTTTGCTGGAGACAGAGCGATCACCTCCTGCCTGGGATACAGACTGAAAAGCTGAATCTTTCCTGGACATGTACAGGCTGCCTGCACTGCTGAGCGGTTGGCTAGAAGGTATCTTTGCAGGCAGGGATTGGGATGTGGAAGTCACAGCTGGAGTGTTGCCTTGCTGCGGCAGGCGATGTGATGAGGTAAGGGGCTCCCGCTTTGAAGAAGAGCCACTGTACTGTTGTGAATGTGTGCTCGGTGGCGACACCAACTTATGAGTAGAGTAAACAGCTGCGTCGGATTGGACTCCCCCAGTGAGATTTGCATGACGGGTTAGCTTCACAACAGGCTGCGCGACTATTGAGGCTGAATCAACGTGTACACTTTGGATACCTTGCCCAGCTAGTCTGAGTTTCTCAAAAGCCGTCTTGTGCGCCGCTGTTTTAGCACTTCCAGACAGACTGACCTCCTGCAGTGCAGGAGTCTTGTATTGCTGAGCTGCTGGCGAAGTTTGCATGACTTCTTTTGCTTGAGAAGAGTTTTTCTTTTGGGCCGTACTATACATTTTCTCAAACTCCATCTGGAAGCTGGTTTTGGGCCCAGTACTCGCCATCTTAACGGATGAGGGCTTCTGAAGCACTGCCACGGATTGGGTGTTTCTGACAGAGTTGCCGGCTACACTCGATGACTGCTGAGAAGCTACTTGTGCCAATGCTTTAATCTCATCAGCATAAGGCGAGAGTCCCTTCCTGCTGCTCTCTGCCGACCAAGCATCTTGAGGTTGCAACAGCAACGATGCCTTCCTCAGAATATCTAGTTGCAGAGCTTGGGCTTCCTCTTCAGCCGTCATTCTTTTGCTCGGCGGAGCTGACACCTCTCTCTTGCTCTGAATCTTAGCATCCTCTACCCTTGCTTTCTTTGAAGGCTGACTGGATTGACTCTCAGCAGGTGTATCATGTAATGCCAGCTGCTCGGCTATAAGTAAGTCCATAAAGTCTCTGGAGTCTTTGACTCTGGGCGCAGCATTATCAGGTGCATTGGTAGTTTTTGGTCTATTGCTGGGTTTGGGGTTGGCCTTCTCTTTCTCTGAGGTCGGCTGGGGATCGTGAGATTTACTTGCATAGTCGAGTAATGTTGGGATGTATGAATCCTGACTGCTGCTTTCTGGGGATGTTAGACGTGCATCGGGTCGGTCCGGCTTACGGCGGGAGTCGGGCTCGTCTGCACTGGAATCCAAGGCTTCTGGTGTTGAGGTCTTAGTTGGTGTAGGCTTCTTGAGAATGGGGAGAATCTTTATTGGCTTAGAAGAAACTGATGTTATGGTTCCGTGTACAGAACGAGACTCCTTGAAGAGGGTTCTGAAAAAAAGGAAAAAAGCAATTTGCATTTGCGTGACGGGATATTGTTCTTCTATCAGCACTCAGCAAACAGTTTAAGTTTAAGAGATATCTCCACCTAGAAAAGAAACCCTACAGGGCTCGAAGTTTAGGGGAAATACTCACAACACTGCAGGGCTTGTACATTACAGTATTTACTGGACCAACATACTTAACAAGACCAGAATGTAACTAAAGAGAACTTTCATCACAGTTCAAAATGTACGTGTGAACTGTTTTGATTTGACAAGCACTAAGAGAATATCTCATTAATTTTATATAAAAGAAAAAGAAAAAAAAAATGCTTTAAAGGCGCTGGACACTATCGGTACCCAGTTAAAATAATTGTTAGCATATAAACTTACTTGTTAACATGAGTAACATAGTTTTTGCGAAAGAAGTAATTTCTCACTACAATATTTGAATTTGATTTCGAGACCTCAGAATTTGATTTTGAGGCCTCGAAATCAAGCATCTGAAAGCACACAACTTGTGCAACAAGGGTGTTTTTTTCTTGCATTATTTTTTCGCAACTTCAACGCCCAATGGAGCTCAGATTTTCATAGGTTTGTTACTTTATGCATATGTTGAGATACACCAAGGGTGTATCTCAACATGGTGTATCTCAACATATGCATAAAGTAACAAACTTATGAAAATCTGAGCTTGGTGTTTGACAATTACCAAAGGTGTCCAGTGTCTTTAAAACCCTACATAATTGAAAGATATTTACCAGACTCAAAGTCAACATTTCACATCATTTTCTTTTTAAATTACCCAGTGAGATACTTTTAGTCATTGAAAAACACTGGACTTGTCCCGTCCCGAGTTTAATAATAATAATAACCAGTTTTTATATAGCGCTTTTCACACCCGAAGGGCATCCAAAAGCGCTTCACGTTATTACCCTTGGTCACTGGGCCTAAAATCATTCCTTAAACCATCTTAGCTCCCTGGAGAGTATATAGCCTGTGCAACATTAAAATGCGCTACTCGTAAAAAAAAAATCAATCACAAGAACCATCTCTGCCCTCACAGGTACCCATTTACCCCTGGGTGGAGAGAGGCTGAAACCATTGGCCTTGAGGCCTGTGGTCCAGTTTATAAGGACATGTTGCCTTTGATCAGATGAGTTGGTTCTTGAACAACGTTTGAAACAGTTTGTTTTATAAAAAGCATATGGTTAGAATGATATTTTGAAAGTTAAATATAATGAGCCACACAAATGTGCCTAGAAAGTGTGTGTTTTTCCTTTAACTTTTCAAACTATGCAAACTAACTCGGTCGACCATTATGTAGAGTAAAAAATTTGACTACACAAATTGGAGTGCTGGTTAGTTCACGACATATAAGAAAAACGGTGCAGTTTCGAGTCATATTTGTGTGGATCATTATATTCTACTTTTAAAGCATCATTCTACACCATATGCATTTCATAACAAACGGTTACAAACGCTTTTCATGGACCAAATCGCCTGATACAAGGCGGCAACGTGCCCCTTTAAAATTTGAGCCCTGCCAAAGCAACCTGCAAATTAAGCAAAGACGAACCTCATCTGCATCCATCTATTTGGCCAGAGAGGTTTAATCTCATCCTCCAGGTACATCTTGAGATAGTCTTCAGCTGACTGAGTTCGGATCTTAGACATCTTGTAGGTTTGCATTTTTACGTTCACGATGGTACAAAGTAATTCCCTGTTGAGAACAGTGAAAAAGGAGAAAGGTGTTTAATTCTAGAAAATGAAGTTCATTTTTTTTTTATCAGGGTTGCTTTATTACTTCTGGATACTTTGTGTAGATGTAACCAGTAATGGGGAGAGGTTGATAGTATAAACAGTGTGAGAAATGGCTCCCTCTGAAGTCACGTAGTTTTCCGAGAAAGAAGTAATTTTCCGCGAATTTGATTTCGAGACCTCAGATTTAGAATTTGAGGTCTCGAAATCAAGCATCTGAAAGCACACAAATTCGTGTGACAAGGGTGTTTTTTCTTTCATTATTATCTCGCAACTTCGACGACCAATTGAGCTCAAATTTTCACAGGTTTGTTATTTTATGCATATTTTGAGATACACCAAGTGAGAAAACTGGTATTTGACAATTACCAATAGTGTCCAGTGTCTTTAAAAATCAGCACTCACAAGGCATCTCAGAAAATAAATCAATTTAAATTATGAGAACAACTGCGCAGCTGACCGCCATTTGCAGCTCCGATAAAAAACTAAATCCAAACCCCTAGATCCTCACCTGATTTCATGGGTCCATTGAAACCTCTTAGAAGGAACCTGGCCTCTGGTGCCTTTTGTCTTTGTCTCCTCTTCAACTGGTTGACTCTTATTCATCATTCTGTAGGAATAAAAACATTGACAGGTGTACAAAATAATAATAATGTAATAGATGCAATAATGATGATGCAATATTGGGGAGGGAGAGTTTGGCACAGTATACAAGGTGCTTCAATTACACACCAATGTTCCGAAACCCCCAAAGTATAGACGATGTGACCTCTGCCGTCACTCAATAACCATAACATGATTCGCGTGCATACCGCCGGGATAGAAAAGTACACGCAATCTTACCAAGACTACGCGTCTTTTTGCCCAGCGAAACATGACGTGTACAGTGTTTTGTCAACAGAGGGCGGTTTGAATGTAAACATTGGTCACATCATCTATTCTACTCACCCTAACCTTCACCCTTTCTCCCGTAGATTGTGATGGGTTAGAGCAGTCAGCAGGCTTCCAACTCAAAATTATTTTCAGTAAAGGCCTGCTTGTCCACTGAAAAGTTGAAATACTTTATGGGTGGATTCAGGTTTTTAAAGAAAAAATTACAATCATTGAAAAGAAACTGCTAATGATTGTAGAAAATGGTTCATTTTACAACCTACTTTTTTCCGTCTAATAAAGGGAACAGTTTACGAACATTCTTGTTTATTACAGTGTTTCTTACGCATTATATTTGTCCTGTGTTGCAGCTTGGCATTCTTGTGTATATCTCTCGAGCTGTGCTGGCATCGCCTTGGCAATTGCTGTAAAAAAACAAAATTTAAAATGATACAACTTAATTTAAAAAAAATTTTGCAAGATGCCTAGATATTTCATTGCATGATTTATATAAAAAAATATAGTTAATTTTCCATCATTATTTGATTACCTTTTTGGTGTATTTGTTTACTCATTGGATCAGGCATGATACTTGACCCATGGTAAAATGTAGGAACATGTTATTGGGCACAAGGCTTTCATAGGCTTTTCACGTTTATTAAATTTTTGCAAATTTTTCAAAGGGCAAAGTAATCAGCAATCAGATTAAAGTAGGGAGAATATCATGCTGTAGGACGGTTTTAAACATGTCTGGAAAGGGAACAAAAGGGTAGCCACTAGTTCTTCAACTGCCATTTAAAACCGGCAGGGTAGTGGCTGTGCGAAGGCTCGGGCCTTTATCCCACGGCCACGACCCTGCAAGGTTTTAAACGGCAGTTCAAGAACGAGTCACTAATCTTTTATTCCCATTCATAAATGCCCTTTTCTTTAAAAAGCATAATAAAGTATGAAACTTTGTCAAACTTATCCGTTTTCTGATATCCTTGAGCTCTGTACATGTGTTGCACTTTTATGACTGAGACAGTTTTTGGATAAGAGGTATTTATGAATATTGACTTAAGCGCTTTGAGATGCCAGTAGATAAAGCGCTACATAAAAACTAAATATTGCTATTATTTATCTTTCAAGTTTCAAGTACATGTAATTTCTGACCTTCTTTGAGTTTCTGCAAGGGTTCCTTGAGGCAGCTGTCGTGTGCCATAAGACGTAGCTTCTTGGCCCTCTTCAGTAGCGTCTCCTTGGTACACGGCAGATTAGAGGCAAGATGGCTGTATAAGGAGGAGCGGGTCCCACAAGACTCATCTCGAGACTGATTCTCGATCCTGTTGGCAAAAAAAAAAAAAAGACCCAATTAAACTCAATTCTTTTATGTGATGAGAAAGTATGGTAAGAAAAACCCAAGCTAATGAAAGCAAAATTATTCCAACAAAATGTTTGTGCTTCATTTGATTGTGGCAATAAAAATAACTGATTGTGTTTTCTATGAAATCTTCAACAGGCATGGTATTTGGTCCTCAGAAAAAATAGGAACACAATATATTGTGTACAAGGACTGACCTACGTGTACACATACTAAGACTTTTCAGGCTATTTAATCACAATCTTTGCTGATTTTTCCCAAGGGCCAACAAATCAGACTAACGAAGGAACGATGCCAAGCTTGCTTCAAATTCAACTTTTTGATTCAAAATTACAAAATTAAAGTCCACCAAATATACAGGTAAGTTTTTAGCACTCACTTCAACAGTAGGTTATTTACTGACGCTGTGAAGAACTTGCATTTTCCTTCGACAGATTTTCTTGCAGCCTGAAAAAAGATGAGAGAAAATTAAATATAACAAAAAGTGAGCCTATATTGACTATGGAATTTGAAAATAAATGTGGTTGAGTTGAATTGTATTGAGAATACAGTGCTTTAAACCCAATTGTAATCATGCTTCTAGAAAGTCCAGATAACATTGATATTGCTTTCTTTGTAAAAAATAAAATAGCTCATCCACCTCTTTGATTTTGTCCACATTCACTATGAGCGACGTCGGTAGTCCATCCGGTAACGGTGACTTCCCATCCTCATCCAATACATCATCTCCATTAGGTCCGGGTGATCCTAACCCCCTCTCTGTCTCATCCGTACTCATGGGTCCCTTCAAAGCTTCCTCCATAGCAGCGGCCATGTCACTGTCCATCTTCAAGTCCGACATGATCAGTCCGAGATCAAGCGAGGGGTCAATATCGCCCAGGGATGCATTGAGATCGATAACGTCTACTGATGATGACGTAGGTAAGCCGTTTGTGGCTGATGCATTGTTTGATGGTGCTTTGGTTGTGTTGCTTGTTGCGATGGAATCTTTGGAGGAATCTTCGCCCGCACCGTAGTGTTTTACCGCTTCCTCTCGTTGTTTAAGCAGCTCGGCAACAGTTGGGATCCGCCCGGCTAAACTCTTCTTCTTCCTGCCTGGCTTCCTATGATTGGTTTGACAAAATAAACTTCAATTAAAAATAATGCACTGCAATTTAAAGAGACTACCTAAAGTTTACAGGTCATAATCAATCTGGCTTTGTATTGTCTTCTTAATTATTTAATGTACACAACAGAGAATAACTGTAACCATCATTTAGGTAAAGGCAGGCCTTGAATTAACACACAACACCCACATTTATTTCCATGGTGCCCTGTGCCTTTGCTGTGGCCCTTTGCAAAGTTCAAACATAAATTTACATTTTTCTCCTTGAAGTGCCCCTTACCAGAGGTAAATCGCAGTGCCCCTTCAAGAAGGAATTCAAGGCTAAGGTTTGCGGTGATGTCTATCATGACAATTGCACTCAGTGTAAGAACGAATTCAAGGCTAAGGTTTGTGGTGATGTCTATCATGACAATTGCACTCAGTGTAAGAACGAATTCAAGGCTAAGGTTTGCGGTGATGTCTATCATGACAATTGCACTCAGTGTAAGAACGAATTCAAGGCTAAGGGGTTGCGGTGATGTCTATCATGACAATTGCACTCAGTGTAAGAACAAATTCAAGGCTAAGGTTTGCGGTGATGTCTATCATGACAATTGCACTCAGTGTAAGAACGAATTCAAGGCTAAGGTTTGCGGTGATGTCTATCATGACAATTGCACTCAGTGTAAGAACGAATTCAAGGCTAAGGTTTGCGGTGATGTCTATCATGACAATGGGAGACTTTCTGGGACGATAGAGGGCAGCAGACTTACCGGGTAAATCCATTGTTCTCAGAATTATGCGCATGTTCAGAACTACGTAAACAATGGAAATTTACCCGGTATGTCTGCTGCCGCCTAGCGTTGGAAAGTCTCCTATTGCACTCAGCCAGGAGCAAATTTCAGAGCAGAATTCAAGAAAAAGTTATGTTTTGGTTTTGTATTTCTTAAAGTTTTGTTTTCTTTTTGTGTTTATTATTATGTAGGAGTTGAAAATTTGCATGGTGAAAATATGATATAGTAAGGTTTGCGGTAACACCATGTATTGATAATATCTAATTGAGTTTGTGTGGTTTTGAAAAGAACTGTAGGTTTCAACTACAATAATAATAATAATAATAATAACAAATTCTTATAGCGCATTTCACAATAACCGTATCAATGCTCTTTGCATTAGTGCCCTGGTCATGGGGCCAATAACATCCCTTCAATGTTTCTCAGTTCCCTTGGGAGTATTCAGCCCTGAGATGCCTGTAAGGCGCTTGTGGCTTTTCATACAAAATATCAACCTCTACCCTCGCAGGTACCCATTTATACCCCATGGTAAAGGGAAGCAGGTATAGTAAGGTATCTTGCTCAAGGACACAAGGGTCACGACCGGGATTCAAACCCACACTCTGGTGACTGCAACAGAACTTGAATTCGATGCTCTTAACCACTCGGCCTTGACACTTATGTTTATTATTATTACTATTCTCTGTTTAAATCTCACTGAGCTTCAATTTATCTTCTATAAATAAGTTACCCCAATTGTCTCTGTAGCTGTTTTCTCATCTTCTTTGCAGCTTTATCAGATGACGACGAGGAGTTTCTTTTTCTCTTTCCTTCTTTCCTGTCTCCATCTGCCGGCTTCCGATGCTTCTTCTGTCAAATAACAACAAGGTCACTATGATGATGACAATGAAAGACAACATCTATGAGAATCAATGTATAAGACCCATTTTGTAACTAGGTCCATTTTTTACTTCAATAATTTTCATGGCCATTCCATGATCAATGTTAACCATTAGACACACAAAAGAGTTAGTGCATAATCATTGTATCCTTAAACAGCAATTTTGTCAGGCCCGAGTTTGAAATTGCTTAAAGCCATTGGACACTTTCGGAACAGAAAACAAATTAAAAGTTCACAGATTTACAAATAACTTACAGGGTTTACAGAAGGTAATGGTGAAAAAGACTTCTCTTCAAATATTATTCCATGAAATGCTTTACTTTTTGAGAAAACATTATAAATAAAATCAATTCTCGATATCGAGAACTGCGGATTTATTTGAAATACAAGGGTGGGTTTTCCCGTTATTTTCTCCCAACTCCGGTGACCGATTCAGCCCATATTTTCACAGGTTTGTTATTTTATATAGAAGTGTTGACACACGAAGTGTGGGCCTTGGACAATGCTGTTTACCGAAAGTGTATAATGATTTAAATAACCCAGATATTTGTACACACAAAAACAAGAGATACAGTGTTTTTGCACTGCTCATTTTCGTACGAGATTCGCTTTTACACCAATCCGACGATACACTACATATTTTCATAAAAATAATATTTAATCAACTATTAGTTACCCTTGGTGTTTTCTTCCTGCGCATTGGATCTTGGAAGTCGCCACTGTTATCCGAGTCCGATCTCTCTCTGAAGTGCAGTTGGCCCTGATTGATGTAGAACCCACCGAGCTGAGTAGTAAGAACATCTGGGACTAGCTCGTCGTACTGGACAGGAAGAAAAATAGCGGATTATATTTGGGGCGGCAAGACCAGCTTCACCCAAGTTTCAAAAGCTTACAGACAAGCTGTTAGAATATTATTCAATTATTATAGCGATTATTATTGGTGCAGTGAGACCTGCTAACCTGTGAGATACGCTTGCACCATAGCAATTTTTTCTGCTACAGTAAGCTAAAAAATTTGCTTACCGTTAAGCAGCGCTTTGAAATTGGACCCTGATCTAAGGTGTTGAAAGGATGGCATTTTCACCTTTTGCTAACCCCTGGCTTATAGATTCCAAGGAGGGTTTTGGAAACAGTTTCCGTACACACATAGTGCAAAAAAAGTTGATAAAAGACCATGACTTTTAAAATTTGAGAAAAAATACACCTTTTGTTGTTAAATTTGTTTTCAAATGAGGTTGAAAAAAGAAAGAAAGATATAATAGCCACAATCATGGGTGGCAACACATTTTGTTTGTGTCCATAGTCCATGTTATGAACATCAGTTTTTAAAATCATTGTTGTAGTTATCTCAATGAGTAAATGTTATTGATATGTATGTCAATCAACAATTACTGTGTCAATGGATAATAAACAGCGCTTCAGTTTGTCTTATAGAAGATCTGCAAGGAGTACTATGTAACTATGTATCTGTTGTTCATTTGATGTCTTTGTAACAAAAGGTGTACACATGATTGCGACTGTGCACAGTAGTTAATTGTTGAGCCTGAAAACGGGACGTAAAGCCATTGGCCCCCATGTGTTGTGTAACACATGTAAAAGAACCCAGTGCACTTATCGAAAAGAGAAGGGGTTCGACGCTCTTGTGTTCCTGGCTGCTGTATGTGCCGTAGCACCTTGTAAACCCTTATAGGGTGCTACATAATTGGGTCTCAGAATTCATCTCTGCAATAACCTATCTTTCTGAAAGTTTGTATACATCAGCGCCTCAAGTAACTTGTTTGGTAGATACGTGCCCTATATAAGACTTTGATGTTGTTATTAGAAAGAAACAACTATGACAAGGGTTGAACAAGAAGAAATTTGCTGATTTCCATTCATGAAACGTTTGCATTGGCAAGAGCTATAATCTACATTGTAACACTTTGTTTCAATACAGCATCTTTGTTGATTTGACTTTTTAAGATGGGGAGAACTCTTGATGAATCAATAAACAGTAAAAATACATACACATTCTGAGTTGTCTACGAATGGATCAGTGTCATCGTAACCCATCCCAACGTCGATCAGCTCATCAATGAAGACATGTTTCCTTTTCTTCCCCTTCTTGGGAGCCTAAAAAAAAATAAATACAATAAAAGAGCTTTATGAAATTTGGCTCAAGCCAGAGTCAGTCACCTTTAAAACAAGGCCTCAAAATTTAGTTCATTTGATGCTTTATAACAGGTTTTAAAATAAATCTACAAACTCTAAAATACAAAAGTGTGGTATGCCAAAATTTGTTTTAAAATTGTGTATCTGTTAGTTGATGCGTCCACAAAACAATTGACAGTTTTGTATTAAAACATTCGAACACAGATTAAAACAGAAGAGGCAGGTCTATCCAAATAAAACTAATTCTCACATATTTCTCTTCAAATTTCTTGGCGATTGACTCCAATCCACCGATGTCATCTTCATCAAGCTCATTGAAGGACTGGTCAATGCCGTTCTCCTTGTGCTGTAACATAAAAATTAAAAACATTAATTTTCATTTCTGAAGTCATCCAAGAGGCAAAATGCATATAACATTGAATTATTTCTTTGTTATCTTTAATTATTGTACTTTGGTTGCACATTGCTGAAAAGTCAAATAAATAATTCATAACTTTGAAAAAGGAATCATGAGTTCGTCAAGCGATTTATAGTATTTTTTTAACTTTAACTGAAAACTTACTTTGTGCATACTGAATCAGAATGCCAACGTTAAATAGCACATTGTAATTTTTGAGTAGCAACTGACATTTGTAAAGCATTTTGCTCTGCTATATTAAATGTAAATCGTTCGCTGCAAGTGCAAGTAACAAAATAAAATAAAACAATAATTAAAAAAATAAAAAGTAAGTATAATAAATGATAAAAAGAGAATTCTTAATATCAAACAAAGACAACAATCTACACTGATAACTGTTTTCTTTTACAAAAACTGAAAACAAAATTTCTAAAAACAAAAACATTTCATAAAAACCCCAGATAAAAACAAAACCCAACATTTTGCACCAGTCTTAAAATAAACACACAGCTTTAGCCACAAACCCATCAACAAATACATTAAAACAACACTTCAATCATCGTTCATTAAATAAATCTTCCAATCAAATAGATCAGACCAATAACTTTACAACAACTATCTCCTACACACAACTAGTACAAATCCACAAAAACCCACGCAGAACCACGCACCACAACCCAAATAACGCCGCCTAAAAAAACGCCCCTCACGGCACGAGTAACAAGATTTCCAGCGCTCTTGGCCACCTGACCCCATTAAGCTCAATTAGAAGGTCAACGTTAATGACACTACACTCACAAAACAATAGATTTTCAACCCAAAGATAATCCCCCACACACGTCCCGCGTATAACATCCACCACACAATCCCCGTTCCCTGGCCCTATACACTGCTTCCCCAGGCCAAATGCATTGTGCATGCAATGGTATTCGAACCTTTCAACCCTTCCACTTGCCACACTTCGATAACACCTTCACACTTCAGTGAACAACATTAATTAGCAGTGGAAGAACACCATCAGAAACCATGGCAATTTACCAAAGAATGCACAAAAACAATGTGGACATGAACTTATATAAAAACACGTAGGGCCTAGTCATGCTTCACTGACTAACAATTCTCACCACACACTACCGAAAAGCAAATATCAACATCATTAAACATGAGCATGTATCAAGAAGAAAAGTACTTATAAAAACTGCCAAATTATCATAAAATCATGTAAAATTCATAAAAGATGCAAGTCCGCGAACATTCATCACTTTTGTGTTTATTTCTCCCCGATCATCAACCAAAACGTGAAGTCGCAAGATTCAAGACATGTTCAAAATATCTACACATGTGCGATCACAAAAAAACAAAATGTTTCCATCATCATCAGTATGCATACGTCACGTACACCATTCGCAGAAAGATCCATTATCTGTTTCCCGTGACCTTTATTTCTTTCAAGGTGGCCCTTCAACATTTCTTCACTAAAATTGGTTCCATCTTTGCAAAAATCACAAGTAAAGCAGCCACATCGATAAGAGCATAAAAACATCACTGAAAATTTGCCCAGATCTCTCAAGTTGGCGGGCTTTTAAAATCCAGTCATTCATTACGCTGGTCACGACCGCAACTAGGTCGGTAATTATTCACGTTCAAAAAGCCGTATAGTAAATAAAAATGTCTGCCAATTTTAGCAGTCACCCTATACATTAAAAAAATACCACAATTCTTCACTAAATATATTAAATTCTCTTTCCCAAATAGAATATCTACTCCTGGTGCAACTATCTTTTAGTGCAGGACATGGTAAGAAGCGAGCATGAGAGCTCCACATGCAAGACGGTCCCTTTCATGCAAATAAAGAACACAACCACATGAACATTTTGCGGCTGCTTTCTTCCACAGGCAACGCCCGCGTTGAAAGAAATGGAAGCAGACAAGGTTGGAAAAGCAAAGATGGCGACAGGACTGAAATCTAATTGTCTTCCTATGTATGATGTTTATGCAGTTCTTGCACATATCTGACACAAACAAAAAAGCTAAAAACTACAGCAACCTACTCCCGTCCAAAAGCCCATGATACATGCATACCGTGGGCAATCATAGCAATTGGGAAACCGTATAGCTCAAGACGCTCACGTCTTCAAGTTGAAAAGGGGCTGGAAAAAGCTCGAAAATATGGGGAAAAGTGTGAAAACTTCGTGAGAACATAGAACAGATGTTGTTCTATCAATATGCACCATTTTGAATTGGAATTGGGAACCATGGGTTTACTTACCGCAGCCTTTTTAACCAGTTGGCAATAGGAAAACACTGAGCAGGTTTTGTCACTAGGCTCTTTAAGGGTCAAACTGAACCTCAGCGTCGGCACTGTTTCCTTCTCTTTCTTCAATGGGAAAAGTGGTCCAACTGACGAAGGTATAATCCTCCTGCGTTCCGCCATCGTTTTCCACTGTGGAAACTGATGAAATACGTGTCGTCCGGGCAAAAACTGCCAAAAATATCGTTCTACCTTCCAACGTCCGTCGCCATTTTGACCATGTCGACTGCAGCGCGCGCATGCGCTGTGGTGAAATTGACAACGCGGCAAACTTGATTGCCGTAGTAACGTTTTCACATCTTTTTTTATGCGCGTATTGCATATCACAACGATAATTAAAACTTATTAATTAATTAGAGCACAAGAAAAAAAATCCATTATTTCCAAACAATCCTCTCCGAAAGAAAACGGTTAATTTATATTTTCAATGAAGATGATTTAAAAAAAAAAAAAAAAAACAAATGAAAACAATTAAAAAATAAGGACATTAAATTAAATTTCTTAATTGATTGAAAAGCATGGTAATAAAGCTTGACTCACTAACTGGTTTTCTTTTTTTCTTCTGATTATTTATTTAAATGTTTTTTTTTTCTATAAATCTATTTTTTTTTCTTTCTAGAGGGACTCATTTCTAATTTCTTATAATGTATATAAAAAATATAAAAAATCGAATAAAATAAGTAAATAAATAAAAAGACAAAACAAAACCCAGAAACAAATAAAAAGCAAACAAACACACCAACACCCCAACACCAACAATCAATTAAATAAATAAATAAATAAATAAATTAAAACAATTATAAACAATTAATATCTTATACCAAAAAAACTAGGGTGACATTTAAACATACTTCCGAGTGACTACTTCTGGTACTTTTCAGTACTTACAAAAAAATATTTAAGAATTAGTTTTTTTCCCCGAATCAAATCGTAGTAGCATGCACATTAATTAAGGTATACGTTTCAAGGATCTCAATTAATATTCAACAGCTTTGATTAATTAGTAGTTTAAGAAAGTCATGTATGGAAAGCTCTCTACACTTGTATCACGGTGCTTTACTTGAGAACAAAATGTGGACAAACAACAAGGCTCAGAAAATACAAGTAATATGAAAGAATGGAACACTCTACAAAATCACATCATGGATACTCAAACAAACTATTAATATTTTCAACTGCTCGGTTGTTATATTTTTCAACACGTGTATTGAAATGAATTCATGAAACCGTCTTCAAAAAAATTTCTGTTGACTTTGGCACCGCATAAATGCCTATTGATTGTTTGAAAGCAAACTTAGTCAAAAGCAGACAGAAACTGAGTCAAGTACAGGTAATACAAGGTACCATCGAAACCCAGAATGGACCAAAATTAGCCATAGGACAGAACCGTTTGGAAATTCTTCTTGAATACTTATGACCTCCACTTGACAGGTTTTTTTTTTTTTCTTTTTTTTTTTCAAAAGATGTGGAGTTGTAAAGCACCACTTCTTCCCAGAACCTCCATTATTCAAGAGGTTTACACATGGTGTAACTGCAAAATCCTAATCTGATTATACTTCCACCATGCAATGTTTCAAATAATAATAATAAGAAAATTTCAAAACACATCATACTAAAACAACCAATTAAACAATTAACAAATTACACACAATACAAGTGTAGTACCTTTCAATCTTTGATTTTTGTTTATTACATTATTCTCAAATTCTCATTGACTACAAAATAAACTTTAAAATTTTATTATGTGAATTGTATTATCAATGAAATCAAAGTTCTTTTTATTGGCAATTCCAATAAAAAGCTTGACAATAGTCACCATGCATAGTTTAGATTATACTCATATCATTCAAAGTTGATTTTTTTGCAATCTTGTTTAAAGGCAGTGGTTGGTAATTACTCGAAATAATTTTTAGCATAAAAACTTACTGCGTTACAAGTAATGGAGAGCTGTTGATAGTATAAAACATTGAGAGAAACGGCTCCCTATGAAGTAATGTAGTTTTCGAGAAAGAAGTAATTTTCCATGAGTTTGATTTCGTGACCTCAGATTTAGAATATGAGGTCTTGAAATCAAGCATCTGAAAGCACACGACTTTGTGTAACGATGGTGTTTTTTCTTTCATTATTATCTCGCAACTTCGACGACAAATTGAGCTTAAATTTGCACAGGTTTGTTATTGTATGCATATGTTGAGATCCACCAAGTGAGAAGACTGGTCTTTGATAATTACCAATGGTGTCCAGTGTATTTATTTGGCTCAATTTATTAAACCCCCAAAAATACAAGATAATGTACATGTACATGATTGGTTGTGCAGAAAAAGAAAAAAAAATCTTCTATTAGACAGTCCTATGTGAACAAAATACAAGAGAAAACAAAAGTCAATGACATAACTAAGAAGATAAAGGAGATCAAATGGGGATGGGCTGGCCATGTGTCACAGGTCCAAGACAACAGGAGGACTAGATGACTGACAGAATGGCATCCTAGAACATACAACAATACCCTAGAAACAGCAGAATCTGCTGATAAGGTAACTTAGCATATGAAATATCTTTAACTATCTACAGGGTTGAGATTCATTGCTGGCAAATAGGTCTGAAACTAGAATCCAAATTTTATGAGGCATGTTAAAATGATGGCATTTCAACCTCTAGGCAACCCCTGGAGTTATAGATTAAAATGATCTTCTCCAGAAGACGATCAGAGCATACTGATCGAAACGTCGAGTTAAACCAACGGTTCTTTTCAGAACCACCCCAACTCATTTAGAGATAGTTATTACATGGTGTTACCGCAAACTCTTCTATATCTTATTTCCACCATGCAAAGTTTTAAATCCTACTTAAAATGATCTTCTGTGAAAACAATCTTCCACTCCTCCTACTTTTACGAGTATACAAATAGTATTAATGGTCTTAAACATTTTTTTTTTTTACTAAAACAGATGATCTTGTTTTTAACCACATCTTAATTTTTTTTGTTAACCCTTTCATTATCAGCAATCCCCTGAAAATCACTATAAAATAAAGCGTTGAAAAACTGTACTTGCATCAAGGACCTTCCAAACCGCTATACCTTTTCTTTTGGTGACGGCTTTTACTCATGTAAGTCGTTGGTCTGGTTTCCTGACTACCGACAAGTCAAAACAATTTCAAAGTCAAAAGATTGAAAGGAGCCCTCTGTAGTGGTCATATGCCTCAGCGTGATTCTCATAAGGTCAAAGTTTCATAGCTCTGCTTACCGCCAAATTCTGCGCTTGTGATCACCATTCTTTGCTTACAGGGTAATTGCCAAATTTCTGCGCTCTCAGTGTCAGCGAAGAATGCCTAGTATTGCTGAGAAAGCTAACGCTAAAGCTAAAATTTCCTGCTAACCTGTGAAATACGCTTGACGTAAACATGGAATTGTCTGCTTAAAGCGCAGATTCTTTGCTTTACGATAAGCACAGCCTTGATATTGGGCCCACATCGTCCACAACAAATTCAAGATGGCCGATTGTGGAAAGCATTCAAACAGATACAGTAGCCTTCTTTGAGAAATCCTGACTCAGAAGCCTCATAATATCAGCATGTTTCATGGAGGTGTTATCCTTCTTCACCGACCCGTAGTTCTCCTTTACAAACATGGCAAATTTGTTGGGAGTTCGTACCTTGGCCACTTTGCCGTCTTTGTTCAGTGGGGGCAGGAGGACTATACTCCCCTTGCAGTATGAACAGCAGAACTTGTCAGTGTTGATGGACTTGGAGTGACGCCCAATTCTAAGGACACATGAAAAGACAATTTTTGGGTTGTTAACACTCATAATATTTGGTTCTTGAAAAACAAAATTCCAGATGGCCGATTGTGGAAAGCATTTAGACAAATACAGCAGCCTTCTGTGAGAAATCCTGACCCCTAAGATTTGGTCCTTGGAAAAAAGTAGAAACATTTGACAGAGTAAAAAACCTGACCTGCATCAAGTATTTTTCTGATTTTTCCAAGAGCAAAAATTGAAAGTCAGACTCAAGTAGGAAGAAAAACATAATTATCTGTAACACAGGCGTCTTTGAGATAGACTAAGCTTTCTGGTTAAATTGTTGGGTTCTTGTTAAGAGCCTCTGTATTCAAGGGCCAACACAACTCTTGAAGACACTGGACACTATTGGTAATTGTCAAAGGCCAGACTTCTCCCTTGGTATGTCTCAACATTATGCATAATATAACAAACATTGAGTTACATGGAGGTCAGGACCTCTGTTGCCCCTACTCTTTGCCTTGGTGCCCCTTGTAAAGTTTCCCATAGACTAAGATGGAAGTACCCTTATTCTCTTGCAACTTCAATGACCAATTGTGGCAAAATTTTCACAGATTTGTTATTTAATGCATATTATGTTGGCATACACCAAGTGAGAACACTGGTATTTGACAATCACTTAACGTGGACAGTGCCTTTAAAGTATGTTTTCTAAATGCAGCTGCCAGACCACATCTACATGATTATGAAACTTACGTTGTTTTGCATGTGACACACTGATATTTATACTTAGTAGTAATCTCATAGCTGTGACAGCGTTTGATGACCGGTATCGTAGGATGTGCATGGTTAGCTTTTGCTGCCCTGTAATAAGCAATAACACAGGAACAATTATAAACCAAATAGGAGATATTGAACTGGTTGCAAATTAGTTTACAGATTAGGTTCAAGATCAGTCGGGTTGGCTCAGTGATTTCTCGCCATGCCTTACTTCTCCATGGACCTGGTTCGAGCCCGGACTGGAGCCTTGCATGTGGTTTGGGTTTTTCAGTCCCTAACTGGCTGTGCGGGTTTTCCCTACAGGGTTTTGTTTTCCTCCTTAAAACTTTTTCTTCATTATTTTGTCTACACAAAAAGTTTGTGTGATGTTTCCATTAAGATGCTTTGCCGACTATATAATTGAGATTCAGAAGACTTTGTTCTTAATTACTGGTTTAAGCTTAGACTGGTTAAATTCAAAGCATAATTTGTAAATCAAGCAATTTTGTAAATCTTCACTTACCAGTATTTCCAGAATCGTCCATGTCCGTCATTGACTCCATTGATTAACCAGCAGGCAGCGTGACATAACTCATGGATAAGGGTATCTCTCAAACGCTCTGAAAAAAAAAAAAAAAAACACACATTCAATGAACAAACCCAAAGGCCATGGTAACAACACTTTACGATAAGTGTAACTTGGTTCTTTTACATCCTCACAACACATGGGACCATCGGCTTATGTGTTCATGTATTCACATCCAATGGTTAAGTGTCTTGCTTAAGGACACAAGTGTTGAGACCAAAGCTTGAGTCCAATGCGCTCTATCGCTTGGCCACAACACGATATATCAAAAATAGATAGTTAAAATTTGATATCACAAATGATCTATCTACAGGGCCAAATTTCATAAACCATGTAAGCACAAAATCTTGCTAAGAAATTCTTAGCATAGAAATTGCTAAGCAGTATTTTCTGCTTAATAGCTTCATGAAATTTTGCCCAGGTGGGCCAACTAAGGCAACATCTATGTGACGGCAAATCACCCAAGTTGCCAAACTCAACCAATAAGTGAAGTGGACGGTTGTTGTGTCAACTGGCTCCAGCCTTTGACTGGATCACAAAGAGTTACCCTTTGTCTCATTTGTCTTACCTGCTGTATCGCAAACTTTCTCAGACAGTTCAATGCGAGCATTGCACTGCCCTCCTAGTCTAGTCTTTGTGTAGTAACAATATCCGGCCGTCTTGCGCATCCGATTGTTCCACTTGATATTAAAGTCAGATGGAAGCTGCAGAAAACAAAAATAACTGAGTAAATTTCATTTTCAACTGCCCTCATTAAAATAGCATTCAGAAATACCCCAGGCAGTTTCTCTACTCTTATTGGTGGAGAGCGCGTCACGTGGGTGTGCATAAACCTTTTGTTAGTGACAGGTAAAAGGTGTTAATTCATAAGCGGGACACGCGACCTTGCACCTGTTCTTATAAGACAGTTTCTTCATTCCTATTGGTCGAAAGTGATGATGTTTTTGACCGAAAAGGTATTTATGAATGGGAATCAAAGTGTGTTGAATCGGTTTTCAACTAGTGGTTTAAACCCGCCGAGGCCTGGTTCTTTATAATTTACTTCGACTTCGTCTTGGTAAATTATCAAGAACCAGGCCTCGTTGGGATTAAACCACTAGTTGAAAACCTCTTCGCCACACATTGATTCTTTTATTAATAAGAAGACTAATCTATCTTTGACAATTACCAATAGTGTCCAGTGTCTTTAAGGGTACAAATGATCGCGAATTGAAGTTGATTTAATTGACACTATATAGCCCTCTTGCATCCCAAATGTGTGTTAGCACCAATGTGTGTTAAGCACTTTATACTTTCCCAAATTCCGTAAATAAAAGCCACAGGCTTATTACTCAGTGGGATTCGAACCCATGACCTTTGCCAATCTAGATCAGATGTCTCAGCAACTAGACAACCGAGATTGCCCGGTAGCTAGAGGCAGTTCGAATCCTATTATTTCTTTTAACAGCGGGTACTGTAACAAAAAACATATTCACCTTGTTGTCAAACACAGTCTGGTTGTAAATAGTAAACAGCTTCCTGGTAAGAATCTCTCGTTGCTTCTTGAAGTCTCTGACGTAGGGCGAGGTGGACACACAACCCACTCTAGGGGTAGACAAAGACACAAGGAAGTCTGTTTGAGTACTTCCAGGAGTGGGTTTCCTTGGAGTTAGAAAAGGCGTAGACTTCTTGGAAGATGAAGTAGCTGAAAGAGAATAATAGTAAAGATAGAGTTGTGTTTGTCGGAAATATCAGTATGGAGAAACCAACCAAAACAGGCCAATAGAAAGGTAACTTTCAGGATGATTTTTGGGGCAATTTTAAATTTTATCAATAATCGAGCAAGGTTATGTAATCCCTTTTGAAGAGGAACCCCCTCCTATGTTTTTTAGGAATAATAAGTCGGCCTTACGCGAGGCCAAATTTGTAACAGATTCCATTTTAGATTTACTGGCTTCTTCCCGTATTTCAGAAAAATCTCATCCTTCTTAAGTGAACAGCCCTTTATCTGTCTCATGCTCAGCTTCGAAGAAAAATAGACTTATTCTTGATCTCAGCGTTCTCAACAAATTCATACCAAAAACGCGCTTTAAATTGGACGACTGGAAATCGGGTATTCAATTTCTGTCACAAAATGCTCTCATGGTTACATTCGATTTAAAATCGGGCTACCATCATTTTGACATTGCCCCTGCCTCCCAATGCTATCTGGGATTTTCTTGGTCTATTAACGGGGTAGTCAGACATTTCGAATTTACAGTTTTGCCTTTCGGACTCAAATCCGCTCCTTACATATTTACCAAAGCTCTGAAACCTTTGGTCACCCACTGGAGGTCATGTGGAGTTTTAATAGCTCTCTACTTGGATGATGGTTTCATTGTCATCCCTAGACCAAAGGAATCTTCAAAACACAACCAGATTGCCTTAAACATCTCTAACCACATTCGTTCTGATCTTTTAGAAGCAGGTTTTGTATACAATATTTCTAAGAGTATTTGGAGCCCTGTATTTACTATTGATTGGTTAGGTATGAGATGGGACACTGCACAGAGCACACTTA
The DNA here is from genome assembly GCF_902459465.1 of Asterias rubens. Taxonomy (NCBI): domain Eukaryota; kingdom Metazoa; phylum Echinodermata; class Asteroidea; order Forcipulatida; family Asteriidae; genus Asterias; species Asterias rubens. Next base: position 14,132,761 of record NC_047069.1, on the reverse strand, counting down.
AGATTCTTGATCGTAGGATTGTTAAGATTAATAAATCCATTGATTTTCTTCTACAGCAATATACACCTCTCACAATAAGAGATTTGCATTCATTCGTAGGCCAAATTATTTCGTTGTCCCCCGTTGTTGGTAGTATTTCTAGATTAATGACTCGTCACTGTCAAATGACAATCGCAGCCGCCTTTGATGAAAACGTTCCAGTCGTTCTTACAGATTTCTGTCTTTCTGAAGTTAAGTTTTGGAGAGCTAATGCCAAAATTTTGAATGTTCGTTTTGTTTTCGCTCACCGAGTTGTTAACAAGATAATTTGCTCAAATGCCAGCTCCACAGGTGCGGGTGCTATAATCTGTAACGAGGTTCACACAGCCCACAAATTGTGGACTAACACAGAATCAGTCCAAAGTTCCACTTGGCGCAAGCTCGAGGCGATTCGCTTTGCGCTCTTGTCTTTCCTCCCTTTGATTCATGCCTCTGAGATGAAGTTGCTTACCGATAGTCAGTGTGCAGCAAAAATTATCGAGTCCGGGAGTATGAAACCAAATCTGAACAATCTGGCTGTTGATATTTTCAATATTTGTCTGAACAACTCTATTCGCATTGATGTTGAGTGGATACCCAGGGCTAAAAATGACCAGGCTGATTTTGTCAGTAGGATTCTCGACACGGACGATTGGTCCCTTTCAGAAAAGTTTTTCTCTGTTATCAATGCTCGCTGGGGTCCATTCACAATTGACTGCTTTGCTACTTTTTACAATGCTAAACTGCCCCGATTTTATTCTCGTTTTTGGAACCCAGGTTCTTCGGGTGTAGACGCCTTTGCCCAGAACTGGCACGGTGAAAATGCATTGTTGGTTCCCCCTGTAGCCTTAGTGGCATCCACCCTTAAACACATGCATCTTTGCAAATGTAAAGGCGTAATAATTTTCCCCTGGTGGCCTTCGCAACCCTTCTGGCCTTTACTATGGTCCCAATACCGTACCAGGGTCAAGAACCTCATTACTGAAGTTGGTTATCTCGCACTTAAACATGGCAGAAATCACAACTCCCTACTTGGTTCAAATGATTTCGATGGCTGCGTTGCAGCCGCATATCTAGACTTTGTTCCAGTTTAATCCCTTCTCACTCTTGTACAGTGTGAGTATCACATATTTTCATTCTTAATTCTTCCTCTCTTTTTTGTGCATACAGAAACCACCCATTTTGGCTCGATTTCCCCCTCCATTTCCAAGCCAAGAAAGAAATAATGCTGCTAGATGTAATCTTTGCTAAATCCGAGGGTACGGTTATGGCTTATTTCTATAAATGTCGTCAATTTTTGTCCTGGTTAGAATTGCAAGGTATTCCTCCGGTGCTCCCCTTTTCTGAACAACTGTTAGCAATTTATCTGTCACAAATAAAATCACATTCAAACTCTGATAGTGCTTTGATTTCTACTGCTGCTTCATTGAGATGGTTACATTCATTGGTTAATGTCAAAAGTAACCCGTTTGATGCACCCATCATTCAACATGTGATAGTCAGCGGTAGGCGGGAACTACATCATCCGCCCGCACAAAAACAGCCAATTTCCCTAAGTCAAGTCAAAGCCATTGGCGACCTTTTCGCAGGTCCTGATGCCTCGCTTTTAGATCTTAGATCTGCCTGCTATGTCTCCCTCAAATATGCTCTCCTTTTTCGTCACAATGAGATGGCAGGTATGAAGGCTACCCACTTATCTGAATTGCCAAACAATAAGGGTATTTCAATCTTTATTCCAAAATCAAAAAACGACATTTTCAGGGATGGTAGTACTGCTTTTCTTTGCGACACACTGGACACCTACTCACCAGTTGCGATTTTACGCCGATTTTTAGAGGCTGCCGGGATCAATCTGGGTCAAGACAAATATCTGTTCACCCCTGTTATATTTTTGTCCAGTACAAAAACGTACAAAATTGGCGCTGATAGACCTTTAAGTTACACTAGGTGCAGAGAGTTGTTTTTTGAGGCCCTTAGGCGCATAGGCGTAACCGATCCCAAGGTATACGGCCTTCATAGCCTAAGATCAGGCGGGGCTTCCCACCTAGCTAACAAACATGTTCCTGAAGCTTTGATAATGCAACAAGGTCGCTGGAAGACCACTGAGGCTAAAAACAGATACGTCAAATGGGATATCAAACAAAGACTAGACCTGTCAAAAACACTCTTCAAAGAGTAGGCTTACTGTATAATAATTGGCGGTGTAGAATAATTTGCATTAGAATTTTCTATTGATACTCAACATTACGAAACGGTCGGGTGATCCTTCCAGTATAATAAGAGAGTTTTTTTATTATAAGAGAGTTGATATGTTTTAAGGAACAGACAAGTTTTTTTCTATTATAAGAGAGTTGATACGTACTTATTATTTGAATTTATTGGAATTCTGCATTAACAATTTAAGGAGCAAATTGTGCATATACGTAATTTGGCTGTGTAAAATGATTTGCATCAGAATTTTCCTATTACTATTTAACATTACGAAACAGCCAGGTGGCTCGTCCAGAGATTTGAGATTTTGTGAGATTTTTGTTCTATTTAAGGAGAGTTTGACATGTACTTAATTTGAACCTATACGAAATTTTTGTTCTAATTATAAGAGACTTGATGTACTTAATTCGAATTTATTGAGATTCTGCATCTGCAAGGAATGATTCTGCAAGGAATGATCAGAAACGACTAAGTTGAATAAGATTAATTGAAATTGTGCACGAACGAGCTAGATGATAAAATGATCCGACATGGTCAGATGACCAATTGAGTGTGTTATGTTGGTCAGATGACCAGAAGTGATATACGAGGATCAGATGATCCAGTGCTGTATTCCTTAAATTTGGAAGTTAAAAAAGGGAATTTAAGACTCGGTGTTTGTGATCCCACCATTATCCCATGCTGTAAACAAATAATTTGAATCAAATCCTATTGCCTCCTTTTTCCTTTATTATGGCGTGTCCATTAACACCAAACTGTTTTTCATGCGTATGAGCGTAGCGAAGTAGCATGGAAATGAGGGTTTAACAGTATTAAAGCATAGAATATGGATGGAACTACAACTTTACCTAAAGTAATGTAATGTATACCCAAATAAGGATAGTCTGGGGGACAACAACTTTTCAATGTATATTACAACATGCAGCCTACTAATGTAATACTCACTTTTTGGTTTATGAGTCTTAAGTGGCGGTGGTATGGGAGTAGCAAACACAGACTCATCATCATCGCTACTCTCACTGAATCGTGGCAGGCGATAGTTTAGAAACTTAGGCGTTGTCTTTATTGGCGCATCTATTTTTTTCTGTAAAAGTTGCAAGGAAGTAATAATTAAAAAAACAAGATTTATTATTCATAATTTTATCTTGGCACTGATAATAAAAAGTTCTTATAACGTGCTAATTCACATAGATCACAGCGCTGCGACTACAAGCACAAAACCTCATCATCTAATTAGATCTAGTACGAACTAGCCTCCGGCTATTTGGCTGAATGATATTATAGCTTAAAACTAAAGCCAGTAAGATGTAGGCAAACAATGTACAGTTACACAGACTTCATTGCCTTTGAAAATGTTTGACCTCTTATGGAGGAAAAAGTGCCCTTGTCTTCACAAGAGTGGAATTCTAGGCCTCAGTATGGAACACTTACTTTTTCTTAGACTATTTGGGAGGGATCTATACATGAAAAAGCATAAACTCTTTCAGTTTTGGGGAAGCAACAGACCCTTGTGGCAATAATTGTTGGTTTAGGTTTCAGCAATAAGTCTTTCAAAACAACAGCAGGCTTGAATTTTGGGGGAAATCCACTAAGAACGCAAGACTTATAGCTCAGAATCTCAACTGATCGAACTGTTTTTTGTTTTAATAACAAAACCGTACAAGATGAGAAGAGACTAGAATATATAATGCAAACATTTATATCATCTACAATGTACATGTAGACTTATTTGAACAAAACACAAGTGAAGAATTATCTCTTCTTGTCCTGTCTTGAGTTAGGGAGGAAGGGGAGGGGGTGAGGTTCGGCAGTTCGAAATGAGTTAATTGACATGATGCGGATATTATCATATTATCATAAATTACCATGATGCACCGTACCTTTTTGTCTCTTGCAGGTTTCCTATCAGAGTTGATTTGCCTGTAGTAGAAAACGTCATCATCATCATTTCCTTCGTCTAAAGGAGTGTCATCAATGAAGGAAGCATCATACTGGTCCTCATCTATGGCCGGACTCTTCTCTAGGTTGCTGGAGTCATGACCAGGGGCAGGATGTGAGGATTTGATGGCTTGGAGAACTGTGAAGTCAGAGACAAGATCTTCTGTGTCATATTTCACTTGGTCAATTTGTAATGGACTTATAATGTTCACCAACTTCGCATATAAAAAACAGCAACAAAAGTTATGTTGGAACAAGTGAAGAGAAAAACTAGCAAAACAAATGAGAATTCAATTCTCTCTTGAAGATTTTTAAAGATGTTGTTTGATGTAATCAATATATAACCCAGGCTTTGCATTAAGACCGACATGGTTGAGGAAATCAGACATCTCTCAGTCAATGACACGGTCTTCCTATGACCTCAGTGAGGGTGCTGTTTGACGGTGTTACGTCATGTATATTTTTAAAGGAACACGTTGCCTTGGATTGGACGAGTTGGTCTATAAAAAGCGTTTGTAACCGTTGGTTATAAAATGCATATGGTTGGAAAGATGTTTTAAAAGTAGAATACAATGATCCACACAAATTTGCCTTGAAATTGCATGGTTTTCCTTTTACTTTGCGAACTAACACGGTCGGCCATTTCTGGGAGTCCAAAATTTGACTCCCATAAATGGACGACCGTGTTAGTCGACGAGGTAAAAGGAAAACCGTGCAATTTCGAGGCATGTTTGTGTGGATAATTGTATTCTACTTTTACAACATCTTTCTACCCATATGCATGTTATAACAAAAGGTCACAAACGCTTTTCGAAGACCAAGTCGACCGATCCAAGGCAAAGTGTCTGTGTGTTTACCCTTCGAGCCTCAGTTTAGTAGTTACGTTGATTTGAATGGTGAAACGCCATAATGGCTGCCTTACACTTAAAGTCAAATTTTGAGTGGAATTTGTGAGTATTATTCATATAAAAAACACAAAACACAGGGCTTTTCCTGTCTTAAATGTACTGGCCCAACACTACCGGCGCCGGTCCTTTGGTACAGGGTAAAGTTCAAGCCCTGATCGTGACGGTTGCATTGTGTTTGGCATGAGCTCCTTGACATCAATCTTTGACCTATGATCATCCTATACAATTAAAGCAGTGACAGAAAAAAAGAAATTGTGAAAAAAAGAAAAAAAGAAATTCGGTACTTACATGAATCAAAGTCGTCATCATCGTCACTGCCGTCATCCTTAGGAACTTTGGGATTCCTTGCATTACTGTGGAACAAATTGAATAAGTGATTTTTTAAATGTTGGCCATCCACCTAATAGATACATACACTTGAAGTTGTGCAAGTGACCCTAGTCGTGAACACAATACATACATGTACAGGCCTCGAAATGACCCAAAGCCGTGGTGCCCTGTGCTTTTGTTGTGGTGCCGTTTCCAAGGTTCCAAATCCAATACTTTGTATTATAAACTTAGGTTTTTCCCATAGAGTGCCCCTTACCAGAGGGAAATTGCTGTGCCCCTTAAAGAGTGAAGGCCTGATCAAAGAAAAAAAAAGAACAAACAGATTTTTTACCTGAAGTACCTTTGTGTATTCTGTGTACACTTCTTGTCTCTGAAGGTGAAGTGACCTTTCCATGAGTCACTGTCTTCACTGCTGCTGCTACTGCACAACAAGCGAGCATCCTTGCCACTCTGTTGTTTCTTGAATGCCGGCTTTTTGGCACTCTTTTGTTGTCGGAAATTCTTCGCTAGTCTCTCAGTTAGACTCAATAACTCATCTCCATCACAGGACGAATCAGAATCTGACTCACTCAGGGTAACCATGACGACCTTCTCAAGAGGTGTGGCCTTTTTCGGTTCATTCTTCGGTGGGGGTGTGAGAATCCATCTGATTGGTTCGCAGGTTTCTGAATAATGATGTAAAGGTGAGAAAGGTACCTCTGGCTCATCTTTGGATCTAGAGGTAGGACATTCCTCTTGGGAAATGTCTGGTTTGGTCTCAAAGTCATCAGCGTTATCATCACTTGAGAAGGATGGTCTACCCGGTATATCATCATCTGAGATCCTCACAAGTGAAGAAGCACCGTCAGTATCTGCGATAATTGGTGATATGTCCAAATTAAAATTTGCCAGATGTTCAGACTCTTCATCACCTGATTCACAGACGCTGGAAACCTTTGAAAATGTCTCCTCGTCCTTTAAGAATGTTTGTCCACTTTCTAAATTAAGTGTTCCTGGATGCGATTTTCGCAGACTGCAATCAGAATCTTCTGCAACTTTGTCTCGATTTGCTGGAGGTTGTTGTTGGATGCTGCCGTCTCCATCTTTAGTCTTATTTACACAGTTTGATGGTTCATCTGTGCTTGGTGAAGATCTTATTTCTCGTGCAGAATTTTCACCAAGGCTGCTTAAAGTTCTGTCCTGATGTTGGCATTCAAGCAGACGTGTTAACTTTGCTTGACCTTTGACATGACCCTCTGATTCCAAGTTGCCGTTTTGTCGGTTGCAAGTGTTGACATTGTTTTCTTTGTCTGAGGAGGAACTGATGTCTTTTCGAGATCTCCTAGGGGTTTTCTTTGAACTGCTTCTAACCGACTTCTTTTTCTTTTTGCGCTTCACACTGTCTGATGGCTTAAAATAAAACATTCAAATATTAAATCAAAACAATAGGAATACATGTAGAATGTAACCTGTGACAATAAGTATTTACAAAAGAGCCACAAAGCCCATGGACTTCCTGCAAGCACAGTTTGTACACAGCTCAATGGGGAAAAAAACCTTAAAATCTTACATCTTGTAGAGATTACATTGTATGATATGTATCAACTTTTAAGGGGGCACATTTGAATGTTTTCAGCTGTAGGCCTACATGTGTATTTCTTATCTCAGATTTGATAAATGTGGAAGTTTTGATAAAAAAGATGTCCCAAATTAAAATTTGTTTTCCAAAAGTAAAGTTCCTGAGTGGTAGTATTTCCTCTGTCAGGAAATACCCTGGAATGTGCAAGGTGAAGGTCACTCTTTTTGTAACTAGAAAGGTTACACACGTACATGGTCTAATGTTTAATAGACAAGAGAACATTTTATATTATATATTTTTTAATTTACTCTTTTTGGTTGGGTATTGGAGGTTGTTGAGGTCATTGAACCCAGGCCAGGCAGAGTTCAGACAACACATCTGTCAACAGTCTCACAAATCAATGGGGAACTCAATGGATCAGTGAGACAGCCTTGACATTGACAGGTCGATGGCCAATTAATTGACTAGCTCGCAAATGTTTACACACACCAGCCATCTTTATGTGTGTCTCCCCCCCTCCCGGTCGGGTCCCATCCCCCGGAATGTATAGACTGTGCCCAGCAGTGCAGAAACGCATCCCCCATGCTACTGTGAACAGCCGCATGTACAGTCAGCTGGAATCTGGTCACGACACAAGAATCTTCTGTTGGTAGGATTTGAAGTAACTCAACTAGGTTGAATCGACAAGCCGTCGAGTTGTACGATTGTCGAGTTGTCCAATGACGAGGTGTCCGAGTCTGACCCATCCAGCATGCCCATTCAGTGTGCTTCACGTCCCCCCTAGACCCCTTTACAGCATGGAGGAAGAAAGAGAAGGAGCTCGAACGACCCGCAAAACCGCAGAGTAACAAAAGAATACTCTGACAATGCCCCTGTCTGGCCAGTGGAAAAGGATAGGAGACCTCCAGCTGGACGGCCGATTAACGAGCGGGATAAAATCTCTTTGTACAGAACGTGTGGTACCGCCAGTCTGCGCTCTTGCCTGAGTGTAAAGTTGAATCATTGGAGACAAGAATTGTGAATATACACGTTTTCTTTTACCGTTTGTGGTGTTTCACGAAAACATCATGGCATATTTTTACATTTTTTGTGACTTTCCTGTCACTAGCGGTGGTTCAAAATTTGGGTACTAGCACACGTAGGGTGGTTGGTATTCAATTGTGTTTTTCGATTTGGTGAGCACAAGTGTACACAATTTTTATCAGGTCTCAAAAAAGTAGTTTTTTTCTGTATTATGTCCATACCACATACGACACCATAGTTGAGTGAAGAACCAAGTGCGCACGCGCAAACTCACATACGCCAGGTCGCTCATTGTCTGTGTAAGGTATGTGGGTGATTACGAGGTGTCGTTAAACGACCGCAGTACCACGGGTTCGACTTTTGAAGTCCCTTCGTTCGAGCTCCTTTTCTTCCTTCCTCCATGTTTACAGATAGGCCGGAAGTGGTGATATTGATGCATGCTGGGGCAGTTTGCGAGTATATATGCATGTATGCTACATATGTGTGAGTGTGACGAACATCGCATCCCATCCCATCCCAGAACGCATAGATAGCTTTTTGCTATTTGGAAAAAAATATAATAACTTTCGATTTATATAGCGCCTAATAACTAACACTTAATTCTCTAATTAAGCGCTTTACATTAGTGCCCTGGTCATAGGGCCAATAACATCCCTTTTTAATGTTTCTCAGCTCCCTTGGGAGTATACAACCTGGGCAACAGTTTATATCGCTCCAAAGGCTTTTTCATTCACAATATCAACCTCTACCCTCGCAGGTACCCATTTGTTCCCCTGGGTGAAGAGAAGCAATTATAGTAAAGTATCTTGCTCAAGGACACAAGTGTCACGACCGGGATTCGAAACCCACACTCCGGTGAAAACGCACCAGAACTTGAATTCGATGCTCTTAACCACTCGGCCATGACACTCTACAAAAAGGGGTCTATTTGTCTATGCTTCAGAAGCCCAGAACACAGAGGATGAAAAGGAAAAGCCAATCTAATCTCTTTGTTGAATCAATGTAGAGGGGGAGTGTATCCTCTGTCTGTCTACAAAACAATACTTTATTTCATAAAATTGGTTGAGAAAATTTGTACAAAGATTTAGCGCCCTCAATACTAAAAAAGATGTTTTTTCCCCTTGCTTTTAATTTTAGACATGTTGTAGATAGTGCCATAAAATTAAAATCCAGTGCCAGAAAAGTCAAAAAATAAATGTGCATGCCTATTTTCACACATTCACCTTTTGCAAGGCCGTTTCCTCAACATTTTGCCATCCAAGCTTTATGGACAAACGTCCCAGCAGGTCCTCTATGTCACCTCCTTCATCTGATGACATTTTGAAAAGCACGGCTCTTCAAAGGATACAAGTTTTAATAACTTTGCGGTAAGACTCTCTCATCAAAACATTGAGCACTGACATTATTTTGCACTTCCGCGGCTGACACCATTTTTTTTTTTAATGACCCGCGTCGCAATGCTTCATGGGTAATATGCTTCACTACTTTTAACTTTTTTGTTAACATTTTTAAACACATTTTACATCATTTTACTTTTTGTTTACACGATGTATACAGAAAAACGTAATAAATAATATTTTATGATTTTAAAATGAACAAGTATAATGTTATACATTTTATTTCGTTAATCATAGTTTTGCCTTTGTTGAGCAATGGTTTGAAGAAGGCATTAACATCAAATGATTGACAGCTATTGATATTGGACCCAAATAAAAACATGGAACGCAAAAGGTAGCATTTAGGACTCGCATATGGAGTCCTCGTACGTGATTTTTCACCAAATTCGCGAGGAATCGTCCCAAAATTTAGCTAGAAGAGGTGGCCACGAATCCCATTAACCATGCATAGTGGTTCTGCAGGGACGAAAAAGCCAGCTTTGTGTCGTTATTGGGCAGCCAAAAAGACGTGTTTTTACGGGAATGATTGTCAGTTTATGCACGCCGATCCCAACTCGACCTACAGTAGATCGCCAGCTGCAGACGGGTTGTCTTCTCTAGGGCACATTAGTCAGGATTTGGCAGCAATGGATCGTAAGTAGAATGTATAAAATATTGGGGTAACTTTCCGTATGGCGCCACCACTTTTTCACTCATTTTTACAAAAAGGGATATATCAATGAGGTAAATTAGATACTATATTATTTCATATCGAATGAAAAAGTGGTGGCGCCATGCGGAAACTTTTCCAAATATTGTATAGTTCTTGTTCTTAAAAACATTGATGAGAGAGACAAAGAAGTATCCAAGTACCCTAGCCCTTGTAGGACGTCAGTCAGTGCCACTGCACTGACGTCCTGGGTGTATAAACTTTATAAAGGTTCTTTACAAAGCGAACACAAGTTTGACTCCAATTTTCTTTATTTTTTACCTGATTTGAGAAGCTGGAATTCTGTTCATATATTCATGGTGTCCCTTACTATATTCTCAACGAGTTCACAGCTAACAATTCCAACAAATATATCCATGGAAGAAATTATATCCGAAAATATGTAGAAGTTCTGTGCTGGCGATGTTGATCATCGTGTACCACTTGAATGATAGTGTGAGCCCACCAAGTGCGCATGGCTTTGAGTACAGTGCATTATCTTGCCGCTATTCGCCGTCAAAGTACAGGGTAGGTGCCGTTAACTCGCCTTCAACTCCTCCAATATACATTTTAAAATCCAGGAGGCACAAAATATTTTCAAATAGAATTTTTTATAAATTTCAGGTTGAATTTCGGTTACAAATATCAAGTTTTTTTTCTTGTAAAAAAAGAAAGAAAATCCAAGCGTGCAGCAAAATCGTCTGATGCCGCCGTCTTGCTTTTTCACAGTGCTTCTTGTACATGTGCGCGTATATTTTTTTTCTTGGGACGGTTAGCATGCGCTAATTTATGGTAAAAGGGGCCTCATTTGTCCTAGGAAAAAAATACGCTTCCGGCTCATGGAGTCTTGGCACAAGACGTCAATGCTCGGTATCGCATAGTTCTGCGCTTTGTGTAAATTGCTCACCGACTATTATCCATCTGCTGAGTGTTCGGTTAACGTAGGTTTGACAGCGATTTGGCTGCAAATAGTAGGCCGCCCAGTGATCAGTGCAAGGAAAGTGTTTACACGGAAGTTAGAGCGGGACGTGGGATCGGAACACGCTTATTTCAATTTTCTTTTCACAAAATATTAACACCAAAGGAGAAAATTCAACAATTTTAAATAATGCGAACTTTGACTTCCAACTACAAGGAACATGTGAGTAAAAGTTCAGACTCGCGAGTTAGGTAGAAATATTTTAAACAGATTTTTGAAAAATTTTCGCAATGGTACGGGACCTTTATACCCTGGACTCCGTCGCGTTGCCTGCAACGGAGGAGTCCAACCTGGGCTACCAAGTACCCCTTTGACTTAGTTAGATTATATAAGAGAAGAAATGTGTATATTTTCTGTCAATTCAAAATATTCATCGATCCCAATCCAATGTCAATGATATTATTAAAATATTGTCAATAAATAAATCACATGCAGAGATCAGTACAATGACATTGAGATTTTTGGGTAAACCTACAACACACATAGACCTAATCCTAGTTCACATATATTTAAATCACCGTCATGTCGATCACTAAATGTTGTTGCTTGCATTCCATTGTTTGTATTGTTGAAGTGATAGTGATTCTTTGGAAAGGAAATGAATAACAGAATATCTTCAATTCAATTCAGTAAAAATTATTTCTGCTCGATGGCTGTCATTCTCAGAAGCTTTTAGCTGAGGTAGAGGAAGTAAAAAAAACAGAATCAATTATGAGCATAAAGTACATTTTTCTGATTTAAAAATTAAATTTAATAAGAGGGAAAATGCCTTTAGAGGTTTTAGATCTATGCTCAAATATCACAGGATTTTACATAATTTTTACCCTACCTTTGTAGAGACGACATCAACAAGAAACAGTCTCACTCTCTGTCTAGCTCACATACATTGCAGATGGTTGTATTGTATCAATGAGAAATCTTCTGCATACATAAACAGTACATCAGGCTCAGCGGACTGTCTCAACGGACTCGGATTGTATCAATCTCTCAAGACTCAGACTATTGATTGTGAATTCAGTAGGGATTCCAAATCTCAGACTATAAGCTGCTAATCAAGCTTTAAGTCTACAACGGCCCCCTCCCCCTTTAAGAATGAAATGAAAGAAAACAAAAAGAACAGAATGTGCAAATTGCAGTAAACTTTGTATTTTTCCCTCATTAATTAAACCGCCTCTTGATGATGTTTGACCAACATAAATTTTCCAATATGAAATATAATTGATATAGTTCT